>NC_050199.1:2071368-2197236 GCF_004126475.2 Phyllostomus discolor
GAGGAGCCGGTTGTTTTTCAGGGGGAATTCCATGAGATAAGGAGTGAGGTACAAGCCAGAATGCACTGCGAGATGAAGCAAAGCAGAAAAAAAATACACACGAAGAGAATGGATCCCACCGTTCAGGGGAGGGGGCCCAGAGGAGGTAACCACGTGAAATCCGTAAGGCTGATGTGGCGACAGTAAGTCGGCTGGGAGACACCGCGCTCAGACGACACGAAAACGAAAGCTTAAAATTGCGTTTTTATAAATACAGGTAGACACATGGAACTAATAGAGAAAGCCGACACATTTTAAAGCAAGAATACAGGTGAGCGTGTTGAATCTAGTGAACGACATGAACTAACAAAGAAAATAGACACAGACTCACGGACACAGAGACAGACGGCTGTCAGAGGGGAGGGTGCTGTGGTGGGGGGCTGGGTGACAAAGGGGAAGGGGTTAAGCAAAAAAAATGCTCATGGACACAGACCACAGAATGTTGGCTACCCCAGGGAAGGGGGTGTGCGGGGGTACAACAGGGTAAAGGGGGATCCATGGTGATGGACGGAGAGTTGACTTGGGGTGGTGAACACTCAATACAATATACAGGTGGTGTGTTATAGAACGTACACCTGAAGCCTGTACAATTTTATGAACCATTGGTACCCCAATGCATTCAATCAAAGGTAAAATAAGGCATGAATCAATGACCAAGAATAAAACAAGGATTAGAAAGAGAGATGATCCATCCGTGGCCGGCCGAAATGGATGGAGAGGGAGCTACGGACCGTCATGGTCGATGCGGCGAAGAACGGAAACCACAGAGGGAAAGACAGCTGTGGTGACCGGGACCCCCGGAGGCAGGAGCGGCTCCTCCTCTCCCCGGCTGCCCCGGACAATCTGGAGGAACACGGGCGGTGGGCCAACTGCAGGAGGGCACAGCCTTCCTAGAAACACACAGTGGTCCCCTGCCAAACACTCTTGTGCAGTCTTGCCAATTGTAACGGCAACACATGAAAGAGGCAACAGGTGGCCGTGTGATTTACGTGTGTCAGAGGACACCTGTCCAGGATATGTACAGGGAGGAAGGAAAGGAGGAAGGGAGGGAGGAAGGGAGGAAGGGGGTAAAGGAGAAAAAAGAAAAGAAAAGAAGAGAAGGGAGGGGAAGGGAAAAGAAGAGAAAAGAAAAGAGACAACAAAAGAAAAGAGAAAAGGAAAGGAAAGAGAAAAGGAAAGGAAAGAAAAAAGGAAAGGAAAGGAAAGGAAAGGAAAGGAAAGGAAAGGAAAGGAAAGGAAAGGGGAAAGGGAAAGGAAAGAGAAAAGGAAAGGAAAGAGGGAAGGAAAGGAAAGAAGAAGGGAAGGGAAGGGAAGGGAAGGGAAGGGAAGGGAAGGGAAGGGAAGGAAGGGAAGAAGGAAGAAAGGAAAGAAGGAGAAAGATTCGACAGCCAACACAGCCAAATTCACAGTGTCCATGAAACCTGTTCTGGAAAGACATACCCAGGTGTAAAAAATTATTTCCGTGGCTATTTCAGTGCAGTCCGATGTTCTCAGGTAGCTACACATTTCTATCTTCCACTAGAAAGAAAGGGGGAGAGAGAGAGAAAGAGAGAGAGAGGGAGAAAGAAGAAAGAAAGGAAGGAAGGAAGGAAGGAAGGAAGGAAGAAGGAAGAGGAAGGAAGGAAGGAAGGAAGTATGGAAGGAAGGAAGGAGGAAAGGAAGGAAGGATGGAAGGAAGGAAGGAGGAAAGGAAGGAAGGAAGGAAGAAAAGAAGAAAGACAAGAAAGAAAGAAAGAAAGAAAGAGAGAAAGAAAGAAAGAAAGAAAGAAAAAGAAAGAAAGGAAAGAAAAGCACGAAGAAGAACGAAAGAAAGGAAAGGAAGGAAGGAAGGAAAGGAAGGAAGGAAGGAAGGAAGAAGGAAGGAAGGAAGAAGAAGGAAGAAAGGAAACTAATGTTGGTGTTTATTGTTTGAGCCTGAGATTCTCAGACTTTGAAAGGTGTGGGTCAAGGAATCAAAGGCAGGTGCCCTGGTTGATGGATGACACTCGCCTGTTGCTAGTTTGGGTGTGAGTATGTCTGTGTGTGAGTGCGTGTGAGTGTGTAAAGGGCTGGGCAGTGTTTGGAGGGAGCTGGTAATGAGGGAAGACAAGAGTGGAAATTCTGAATCTGAGTTGGAAAGAGTACCCACTATATATCTTGATCTCTCTCTCTATAATACATATTAAACATATATATTTATTAAATATGTATAGTGATGTGTCATCGGTTGATTCTTGCACGTGCTCTGGCTGGGATCGAACCGACACTCTTGGTGTGTCCAGGTGATGCTCTAACCAGCTGAGCTTCCTGCATCACGGCGTCATTTCTACACCAGAGGCGACTGTATATCATTAACGGAGAGAGATACTCGGATGGAACAAGGGTATGGAACCACGGTTTCGTGTAACGCAGCCTGGCCATTCATAACCAAGGATTCTGAGGGTGCCGCTCCCCCCTACCTATGCGGACCGAGAAGCTGGCCATCAGACTAAGAAGGGAACTTGATAAAAATCGAATGAATTAAAAGTGGAGAATGTGGGCTCTGAATCTGGGAGACAGGCGTTGGAAAACGTCACCTGGTGGACCACCGAGTTCCCTTCACACAGTAGCTCCAGTCGGAATCTGAGCTCCCACCTCCTGGGGTGGGGCGGAAAGAGGACCTCAGGTTTCAGGGTCAGAACGTCTCCCTGGCTGCAGCCTGTGAGCGGCAGTTTGTGGTGGGTCGAAAACAGCCTTTACCGCAATCACCCCCAGGGCTATGGCGAGTCCTGGGGATCCTGAATGAGGTTTTCAAACAGTATTTGCATAAAAAAAGAGAGGGAGACAGAAAAGGGGAAAATCAAAGGAAAGATCTCCCCACGTTTCATCACTGCTATCCAATTAAATTTTGGACCAACAGCTTTTTTTAAAAAAAAATGAGCTAAAACCGTCATAAATAAAAAATGATGATGATTTCTCTTTCTATTGCTGTGTCCTACACAGGCCGCACCACGGAATACATGTGTGGCAGCACAAACATGGGCTATGCCATACGGTCCCCCCCAAAACTCAGCTTGCCAAATAAGACACAAATTTAAAAATGCCGAGATGTTTAACAAGTGGTTTGCACTGAAATAGGGGACAGACTGACAGTGACCAGAGGGGAGAGAAGAGGGAATTTCAGGGGAGAATGGGAAGGGTTTGCAGGAACAAATGTAAAGGACACATGGACAAAAACTAGGGGGAGGGTGGTCATGGGAGGGAAGTGGGGAGGGCTGGGTGGGTGGGCTGGGATGGGAGTAAAAGGGAGAAAACTGTACTTGAACAATGATTAAAATTAAAAAAAAAAAGAAGTGGTTTGCTAAAATGAAAAGGCGTAGCTATTTCAATAAGCTGTGTGCTTCAGAAATAAAGGGTTTATAAAGCTTTCTTGAAAACGGTCTTCCTTTTGTCCGAGTGAATTACAGCTGATAGCATTCGGGGAACACGAGCAATTCGGTGATGTAACACAAACAGCCACTTGTGAGGCAAATAGGAAATGTGTCCCTGGAACTACGTTTTCATAATTTTTTTTTTCCGGTAACTTTTTGTATCCTTCTGAGTTCCCAAGAGCGCCGATGTTGCCTAATGGACAAGGAAGTTAAAAAAAACTGTGTTTCCAGAACCCCACCAAAGGCGTAAGTGAGGAGTAACTCACTCCTCACTTGGAGTGAGCAGGAGTGAGGGAAGAAAGAGTATTTTCATTTATTTCCTCTTCGTGGGCCGGCGACAGCCCTTGGGGGACCTGTCCGCGGGGGGTGGGGGGGGGGTCCCCAGCCCTGGACGCCGAAGCACTTTGCGGCTGCGGGGGATGGCTCGCCCTTATTAGAAATGCATGAAAAATGGCCACTTATCTCTGAAAGATCGCTCCAATTTTCCGGGCGAAATGTGATCCTTTCCCTTGAAAATCAAGTCCACGGAACACACAAATTAGGTTAGGCCCGAGATATGAAGTTAGGCCCCAGAAACCAATAACCGAGCTATGGACTGCCCCGGCGTCCGGCCCTGCCTGGAGCGCCAATAAATGCCGTCCAGGGCCCCCTTAATGGCGCGTGATTGAGTTTTCAGGGGGAAATAACAAGATAGCCATCGCTTTTCACTCTGCATTAAAGCCACGGAGAGAGACATAGTCGGACGCACGCTGGGGTGATGCCACGCCACGCTGAGCTCCTGGTGCGTGAGAAGGTCATCTTCGGGGCACTTTTGCCGCACCCAGGTGAATGCTCTCTCTATACGGGATGCAGATTTCTCAGCAGTGACGGGAGAAAATCAAAGGCGCTGGTCCTCAGACAAAAATTATGTATCTATCGATCTTAGTTTGACTCTATCGCCGTGTGTATTTTACAAGCTGGTGTCACTCTTTAGACGTCAGTAGGGAGTCGAATTTCCAAAGTGCCTCATTGCAAGAGGCAGCTCTCCAAAACGCTTTCTAGGTGTTTCTCCTTTAGAAAGTTTGTTGCAGTGTTAAACCATGATTCACGATTTGCCTTTCGGAATCATTGTTTCTTCTGTCTGTCTGCACCCTGTGCAGCGAGAGGTCCTGGAGAATAGAACGTGGCAGAACACTGAAAATGTCTTTTTCCTGAGCCACACAACACAGGGACCGCCAGCCAGGCTTGGTTGTAAACGCTCAGTGTCCACATGTGTAGGCGAGGATAAGGAGTCAAGGACTGAGTTCCAGATGTCAAATTCTGCACGTCCAATCTCTTGGAAATACAGTACCTGAAACATCCTTTGAAACCACCCTTTTGGGTTCTGGCTGGTGTGGCTCCATGGATTGAGCGCGGGCCTGTGAACCAAAGGGTCGCCGGTTCGATTCCCAGTCAGGACACAGGCCTGGGTTGCAGGCCAGCTCCCCTCATCCCCAGTAGGGGGTGCACATGAGAGGCCACCACACATTGCAATATGCTTCTCTCACTCTCTTTCCCGCTCTCTAAAAGTAAATAAATTAAAACACATGAATAAGAAAGTAAGACACCTCCTTGGACTTCCGTATTGTGTTGCAAGGATTCTAGGTACAGATGGGATTATTCCTAGAATTTTGTGAGCATACTGGGCTTCCCCCTTTTTGATCTCTTTTGTCCTCATTTCAAAGGTCAGTAGGATCTTGTCCCAAATATCGCACCTTTGGAAGGTAACCTGTCTTAGTATAAACTATGCCGTGACTTCCCTTGGGCGTGAGACCCTTGTGCTGTTGTCTGAGATTACAGACTACATTACCACAATCACCCCAATTACTAGGGTCATTGTACTTTTTTTTAAAAGAGATTTTATTGATTTATTTTTAGAGAGGGAAGGGAAGCAGATAGACAGAGAGAGACATCCATGTGCGGTGGCTGGGGTCCGTGGCCTGCAACCCAGGCATGTGCCCTGAGTGGGAATCGAACATGCGACACTTTGGTTCACAGCCCGTGCTCCATCCACTGAGCTACGCCAGCCAGGAGGGTCACTGTACTTTTTTTTTCCCCTGCCCACAAGTCCCTGCAAAGTTGCAGGTGATTCTATTTCAATGAAACGTAGGCGTCAGTGGATGAAGCTACTGCCTCCCAAACGCTCTGCATCGTCAGGAGTGATTCCTATAGAGGTGTTTCCTTTACGTTGACCTCTCCAGGGCCGCCCCGGTGCATCAATGTTACGGACACGTCTACTTGCTAATCCGCGGTGAAATCGAATTTCCCGAGGTCGGCATTCTCCTTCGTAGACTGTCACTGAAACGGTGTTCCGGCTTTCTCAGGAAAACCTCAGCCGCCTCGGAGTGCTCATACCAGCTGCCCTTGTCATTTCTTAGTGCAGCTTGTGTATTTTACTGACATTTCTCTTGCCCTTGCCGCCATATCTCCCCCCTAGGTTCCCCGATGCCGATGGCCTAAGCATGCCCATTCGTCACAAGGTCTGGAAAGGTATACAGCTCCGTATAAACTGGGGAGAAAAGGAACCAGCCCTTTGGATGCGTGGGTCGAGTTGAACCTGCACGAAAAGGTCTCTATTTTACACTGAGCTCTTTCTCTCGACCCACGTCAAATAAACAGCATTGCTCAGGTTTCATCAGGCCAGAGGAATCCCGAGACGTTTTTCCTCCGCACGTCAGTGGGTTGACGAGGGGTGGCCCCGAATACCAGGCTCACCGTGGGCGCCATGCCGGGTGGTGTCCCCAAGCAGATGCACATGATTCCTTGCCCGTCTCCCAGGCTCTCGGCGTGGGGAGAAAATCATGTTCCCCCTTTGCACGGCGCTGTGATACGTGCATGCAAACTGGTCTGAGGTGCAGAGCACCTGAGACAAGAGCAGAAACAGTAGGAGACATCGCACCCCCCGCAAAGACGGGAGAGTCAATGTTAAACCTCTGACTCCATGGGTGTGGAGCCGCCGTGAACAGCTGTTATGTTCGTGTGTCGGGACAAAGTTAAACGTCTCTACGGGGTCTGTAGAGGTAACTATTAAAGTCAGAAAGCCTATATACAATTTTAAATTCTACATGGCGGATGTGAATTTGGGCAGCAGGTTGGGCATTGCATGACGACCTTGTGTTTTATGAATGAGGATGTGCTTTTGAAGAGATTGTCCATGTTGAGATTATCTACAGCCGAGCAAGGACGTGGGAGTAGGGATTAGTTTAGGGAACCCCTAAACTATAAGCCAAAGGGGGAACAATAGCCTCAGTGTCCCGCACCCTTGCTCTGTGCTCTTTCTAGCTGGGCTCTCCGCCTTGGCAGCTGAGGGGCGAACAGGGTGAAGAAGCCCGAGATAAGGAAGGAAAGGCGCCAGGGAGGCCATGAAGGGGACCGGGGGAATACGAGGTGAGGGTGCAGTCGCAAGAGCCAGGCACAGGTAGGGCTGCTCCAGCAAACCGTCACCAGCCACGGCGCTCATCAATGGGACTGCATTCTCTCGCCGCCCCTCGGTCTGGGCATCTGACACCAGGGTGTGGGCGGGGACGAGACCCCTCGGGGAATAGAGGTGTTCTTCCCTCGTTCTCTCTCCTGGCCATCCTCCTCGTCCTCGGCCATGGAACAGTATCACTCCAATCGCTGCCTCTTCCCACATCATAGGGGTCCCCTGGGGAGCCTCTCTTTCCACCTGCAGTTTTCCTCTCTCCGTGTCCCTCTCTTTTTCCGAAAAAGATTTTATTTATTTTTAGACAGAGGGGAAAAGAGGGAGAAAGAGAGGGAGAGAAACATCAATGTGCGGTTGCTGGGGGTTATAGCCTGCAACCCAGGCATGTGCCCTGACTGGGAATCGAACCTGCGACACTTTGATTCCCAGCCCGTGCTCCATCCACTGAGCTATGCCAGCCAGGGCTTCATTGTGATTTTTGAACAGTTTATCAACATAGCTCAGGCGCCCCAGTTACAGGTGTCAGCAAGTGATAATGACCACACTGGTGACCGCAGAAAACTGAAGTTTTCCGTCAGCCCTTAACCAGGAGAGAAAATGTAGAATTCAGCCCAGAGTGTGATGCACAATGCGTGTGCACACAAACAGAATTTGTATACACCTGTGATAGAATGTAAAAAAAGCCCTGGCTGGGGTAGCTCAGTGGATGGAGCGCGGGCTGCAAACCAAAGCATTACCGGTTCGATTCCCAGTCAAGACACAGGCCTGGGTTGCAGGCCACGACCCCCAGCAACCACACATGGATGTTTCTCTCTCTCTCTCTTTCTCCCTCCCTTCCCTCTCTAAAAATAAATAAATAAATAAAATCTTTAAAAAAGAATGTAAAACAAAAGACAAAACAAAACAAAATAAAGAAAACCAGAGGTTGTACAGGTTTGTTTTTCTTTGAAAGTCCAAGACAGCATGCAAAAGATACAATGCAACAGATCCCGTCCAGGAAAAGGCAGATAGCGATGCGGACACAAAGGATCCGGAAAATAGGCCCCCACCGTGAGAAAGTTCCCCTCTGCCTCCTAAGGCCAACGTCCCAGAATTCAGATCTTTTTTAAGCTTTTGGGGTGGGGCGCCTGTGACGTCGGGGCGACAGCCAGAGCAAAGGCGGGTGATGCAGCGAGCCCCCACGGTGGCACCCACTCTCCTAACCCCACCTCCGAGGGAGGTCCACTCACCCACCTTCTGTAGGGAACGTTTTTTTTTTTTACAATTTCTGCTCCTGCAGCCTCCCCACCGCTAACAGACCGGAGAAGCCACCAGGAGAGGACCCAACGCCCATGACACGGAAACCCCCGCTGGACCCAAATCTTTCTCTGCCGGACCCTGGTCGCTTCTCAAAGTGCAGACTTTCCCAGTGAAAGGCGGGGTGAGTCCAGTTCTGGGGTACTCTACACAGGGCAGCCACAGTAAAAGGGGGGTGGGTGAGCCAGAAAGCTCAGGAATGGAAGCTGAGCGGGCTGGGGAGTAAACAGAGGAGCATCTGGGATACTGGCCCCCGGTGAGGCCAGCAAGGAAAGCGGCAGTTTGCAATCCTGCTGCCTGCCGTCGTTAGTGGTAATTACATCACGTCCCACCTCCCCCTTCCGTCCTGGGTGTCTGCGGTGCAGGGGAAAGGTGAGAGGAAGCCGGTGACCTGCGATGTGGACGGTGAGACACGACCAACCTTAGACGAGGAAGATGACGGTGGCTTCCCCGAAATGAGCCTCCTTAGAAGGAACACTGCGATTGGGTTCCATTCATCGTTGGTTATGCCTCCTGACTCAGATCCAGGAATACATACAGATGACGAAACTCCCCTGGTCCCCGGGGGCGTTTTGGAAGGAAAGCAGAGGAACATTGAAAAAGCCCTGCTTATTTTCAAACGCTCCCCACGGGGGGAATATGTCACACGGAAAGGTACATGGCAATGTTTCTCTTGTCTAACAGTGTAAATTTTGCAGTAAGAATCAGGCATACCACTAGAGGTAGCCTACGGTAGCTAATCTTTCCGAAAGGCGGCCAGTGTTTGACCGTGTGTCGCTGCCCCTGTATGAGCACCATCAGGAATCAAACCCATCATTCCAACGTTTAAATCCAACTTCTCTGCCACATCAGCTGCGTGCCCACCACCCAAAGTCTAACCACCTTCCATCGCCATATGGTCAAAAACTGTTCCAGTCTCCAGGGGGTTCCTCCCCACCTATCTGGGTTCGTTTTGCCCGCTGCCTGAGGAAAGATGTCTCTCAATACCAGAGATCAGTGAAAAGGAGAGGAATGTATAATTCATTTGAAATAACACAAACTGAAGTTCCCCACAAATGCACACAGTCCTCCCGGCACCCTCCACGTGGCAAAAGGGAGCATTTCCAAAGCCTCGTGGTCCTGACTGTCACCGAAGGCTCGTGGTCCCAGCCAAGACACCAAAGCTGCATGGTCCTAAACAGACGTGTGGCCCCCAAAAGAGAGACCGTCTTCATTCCCTTCACCCCTACCCCCCACGCCTCTGCTCATCTGGTACCCAGCCAAGTATCATCTGTGTCTGTGAGTTTTTGCTTGTTTGTTTTTCTCGTTGGTTCACTTGTCACTTTGCCGTTTTATATCCCGCGTATGGGTGACATCGTGCAGTTCTTGACTTTTTCCATCCGACTTATTCCTCCCAGCCTGCCGTTCTCAAGGGCCATCCGCGTTGTCACAAAGGGCGGTGTTTCAGCTTTTCCTAGACTCAGTAGCTCTCCGTAGTGTGGATGCACCACATCTTGTCCATCCAGTCATCCACTGAAGGACACCTTGGTGGCTTCCATGTCTTGGCCCCTGTGAACAATGCTGCAATGAATACAAGGCTGTGTATATGTTTCGAATCAAATGTTTTCACATTGTTGAGGTAGACATGCAGAAGGCCGGTGGCTGGACCACACGGTAGCTCCATTCTTCATTTTTTGAGCCACCCCCCACACGGTTCCCCACAGCGGCTGCGCCAGCCTACATTCCCACCGGGAGCGCACGGGGGCTCCCTTTCCTCCACCACCCGTGCGACACTTGGTGTTTCTTTTCTCGTTGGTCATAGCCAGTCTCACCCTTGTCAGACAGAATGTGGGATGTTTTGACCGTTCCGTGGGCCTGCTGGACACACTGCACGTGGAGGGCTAAGCCCAGGGAGGTAAGAACGGAACAAGCGTCAGAGAACCATTGTGGGACAGAGCAGGACACCCTGCCTTATGGGTACTAACCCAGTCATTGACATCCCTTGGATCTCCCAGGGCCTGTGTGGGTGGATTGCAAATAATTGTAGCATGAAAAAAAAAAATCACAAGCACGGAACAGGATGGGAAAAGGAGCTGGATTCTGAAGACGCGGGGTTATCGCTGTAGGACTTTTCAAAGTGTGGAAATCAGGAGTGCGAACACTCGAACCTGAGAACTCGCGTGTAAGAACACAGCCTGTTGTAACTATAAACACCCAACTCTTCATACCCTGGACTGCTGCTGATGAGAGCCTTTTCTCAGAGATACAGCTAATGTTCGAACAATGGACGCTTTTTTTAATCAACTCAGGCATCTTTTTAAGACGCAGATAATTTTCCCCAACAGAGGGTGTGTGAAAAGACAGCATAGAAAGATGACATCAGAAAGGAGAAATTCGGATACTATTTTTTTTTAAAAAAAAGCACCAAAGGCAACCACATTTTCTCCCTTTTCTTTGGGGGGTTTAGAATGACGCTTCGAGGTCAGGATTCAGAAGGCCAAGTGAAACAGAGGGTCTGGGGAGACGAGGGAGGGTGTGTGGTGGCCTCACAGAGGCTGAACGTTGGCCCCCCGGTTCTTTCAAAGTCCCCTGGACAGCAAGAATGAGCTGGGAGTAGTGGAAAAGGCAGAACCTACAAGGACAGTCATTAAGTCATCGTAGAGAGAGTGGAAATAGAATTATAGTTTTCAGATCACCCATAGCAGCAATACTTTGTGCCCTTGACACATGGATGTTTCCAGTAAGGGATCCTGTGTAGACAAGGATATGGAGGGTAAGGGAAGGTAGGGACCGCCACACAACTGATTTTTGAGCTCCTGGAGAAAAAAATATCAGATTCACACATGCAACCCAAGTCCAGGGAATCCGTGCTATTTCAGGGATGCTCAAATACCGAAAGTCAAACAGAAAGAGCACAGGGGAATGGATCACAAGACCTGGTTGAAGGAGGAAGACATTGTGGACTCTAAGATGCATTTTTGGGAGGTTGTGGGAAGAAACTCCAGGTGACGAGGTGCACAAAGGACTTGAGAAAGAAGATGTGACCTCATGCAGAAGGGGGAGGCTGGTTTGGGGTGCAAACGGTATGTTCTCAGACGGCCGCCCGTCCTACCTGAACCCCAAAGGGCTTGTATGAGGCCAGAGCGACCCATTTTCTTGACTTCACAAGGAAGGGCATTTCCTTTCCCTCCTTCTTTCTTCCGCTGCACGGGTTAGGAGTTATGGTTGACCCGGGGCTCTGTTCTCTGCGGATACCTCTCGTTAATCACCTAGTTATTGGTCATCAATTGAAAACCTTTGATCGCAACCTCAGGCAGCCTCGTCCAGGACTCCAAATGCTGATCATGCTCCATTAGCTAATTTCTCTGTCTCTCTTCTTCTTCTCCCCGTCTCTCTCTCCCTCCCTCATTAACCAGCCAGATCTGTGCACAAGGATGTATGGTGTTTGTTTTCAAGCCCGAGACAGAAATAGCTTCCCCGAAACACGGAGATGACAGAACCATGGTAATAACAGGGTTTCACTCCCGCACTGTTTAAAAATGCACGCACGTTCCCATAGGCTATGCTTTTTCTATCATTTTTTTTCTTTGACAGTCTCTGGGGCATTTTTCTCCTTATTAGCACTTTCAGCGGAAGGAAGGAAACGGGGGGAGGAGCTGGAGCGTGCCAATTCGAGATACGGAGTCTCCGATGTGGCCCATCACCCCTGGGAGTACGGAGACAAGGCTGGCCCCTCCGGGAGCCTGCCCAGACCCACCAGTCCTACCAACCCCGCATGTGTGCACAGGACAGTGGGGGCTCCGGCACACGGGCCCCAGCCTGCTTCCTTCTCCGTGTAATTATTGCATTTCACACTTCCCCCGAGTTCAGGCGAGGAGACAATTATCCCCGCTGGGTCCCGAGTGCAATGTGATAGAGACAATTATTTGCTCCCACCAAAAATTGCCTTCAGACCGTTAAGGATGGACTGATGTATTCCGCATGGCTTTGAACATCAGTAATGGTGCAGGCATCTCTCCTTTCCTCCGGTAACGCCCGCCTGAGACTATAAGAGAAACAGGCTCAGTCAGGGTGGATGGATTCTTGCGTGGGCTAACTTGTGTGACTGGTACAGCCCTCATGTTTCTTCGCTCAATTAAATTATTAACGATTCCTTCCTAGGAGTTACAGTAAACAGAGAATTATGAGAACTTGCAACAGGCATCTAAATATACATTCAGTCGTGGCTGGTGTGGCTCAGTGGATGGAATGCTGGCCTGGGAACCAAAGGGTTGCCGGTTCGATTCCCAGTCAGGACACATGCCTGGGTTGTGGGCCAGGTCCCCAGGAGGGGGCGCACTAGAGGCAACCACCCATGGATGTTTCTCTTCTTCTGTTCCTTCCTCCTTTCCCGTCTCTCTAATAATAAATGAAATATTTCTAAGAATAAATCAATGCACATTCCACTTGCATTCCCCAAGAAAGCCAAGACTGCTCAATGGGGCAAGAGCGCCCTTTCCAATACATGATGATGTTGGGCTCACTGGATAACCACGCACGAGACAGTGAAACTGGATCTCTGTTTCCTTGACTTACGACAGCTAACTCGAACTGGTGCAAAGGCTTAAATGTGAGGCCTGAAACCATGCCCCTCCCACAAGAAGACACAGGTGGGAGAATGCCCTGATGTGGGTCTCGGCAATGGCACTCTGCACGTGGCCCCGAATCCGTGAGCCAAAAAAATGGAAAGGAGAATAAAAAGAATTTAAAAGTGGGACTGCATCACACCGCAAAACTTCCGCGCAGCAAAATAAACAACCATCACAGCGAAAAGGCGACCCACAGAAGGGGAGCAAGCACCTGGGAGCCGTATTTCTGACAACGGGTTAATATCTAAAACTGTGTAAGGGAGTTATGCCACTGACTAGCAGAAGAACAAATAGTCTTGTGGAAAAAAAAATGGGCCAAGGACCTGACCAGACGTTTTTCCAAAGACACACAAATGGCTCACAGGTCCACGAACAGATGTGCCACGTGGCCCATCATCGGGGAAATGCAAATGAAAATCACGGTGCGAAATCACCTTCCTCCAGTTACAATGATGCTGGTTAATACATGAGAGACAAGTGTCATCGAGGTTGTGGAGGAAAGGGACCCTCCTGCACTGTTGGGGGGCTTGGACACTGGTGGCGCCACTGCTTTTCCCCACCGAAAAATAACTATGGAACTGCCGTAAGACCCAGCAATTCGCCCTGGCTGGCGTGGCTCAGTGGCTTGAGCACTGGCCTGCGAACCAAAGGGTCGCCGGTTCAATTCCCAGTCAGGGCACATGCCTGGGTTGTGAGCCAGGTCCCCAGTAGGGGGCGCTGAGAGGCAACCACACATGGATATTTCTCTCCCTCTCTTTCTCCCTCCCTTCTCCTCTCTCTAAAAATAAACAAATGAAATCTTGAAAAAAAAATCCCAGCAATTCCACTTCTGAGTATAAATCCAAAGGAAATGAAAGCAATGTACCCAAGAGATACCTGCACCAGCGTGTCCGAAACAGTGGACACTGTTGTTTACAATGGTGAAGATGTGGAAATAGCCTGTGTGTCCACTGGCAGATGAGTGCATGAAGAAACTGTCGTGTGTGTGTGTGTGTGTGTGTGTGTGTGGGTGTATGCAATGAAGTATTCTCCAGCCATAAAACTAGAGGGTCCTCCTGCCACTGGCAACAACATGCATGGAGCTTCAGGACACGATGCCCAGGGAGATTATGTCGCAGAAAGACAACCCTTGTGGGATCTCACTTCCATGTGTGGCATCTGAACCAAAGCAGGTGCACAGAGACGGAGTGGAAGGGAAATGTCCAGGGGTGGGGGAAGGACCGAGGAGGGGGCGATGGGTCCAGGCTCTTCGGGAGGAGAGGAAGGAGTCCGTGATGCTGCCCTGTGTGTACCTGAAAGTCGCCGGCAGGGTAGACCTGGGCTGTGTTCCCAGCACACGTGGAGACACAGGCAGCTCTGGGGGAGGTGGATGTTGAGTGAGCTTCAGCACGCTCATCACGCCACAATACACACGTGGACCCAACCACCACACTGTACCCCTTCTACTTGCATGGGGGTCTATGGCCATTATAGCTCCAAACACCCGCAAAAGATCAAACAAAAGGAAAACATGAAAGACGGGCATGTCAGGTGCCTGGGCTGAAGGGTCCTATTGGGACAGGGCGCAGCCAGGGGGCCGCCCAGAGAGGGATTTGTGCTGGGGTCCAGAACTCAGGGTGTCCAGGACATATTAAAAATACAGGATGTCTTCGCCCCCACATGTCCCAACCGGGGGAAGAGACACAGGGACCTGAGCCATTGAGAGTTATTTTTGCACAGCAACAGGTGTGCAAATAACCTCTAGAATGGTATTTACCACATCTATAACCTTTGACTGGTTTCATGGGTATGTTACACAGCTGTGGCCAGGCTCTGAGCCAGGGGGACGGGAGTGACTTCCACCCACGATGGAAATGAGAGGCAACTCCCCCTGCTTACTGTGCCTGCATCAGAGCTTGGAGATGATTGGCTCCATGCCACAGAGCCGCACCTGCCCGGACTTACTATGGCAGCCCAGGGAAGCTGGAAAAATATGTGGATGCTGGCAGGTGTAGCCCACTGTGGGAGGAATCGGAAACGGGAACGCAGAGGAAGATTGGCGCTAGAATTTCAAAGCTAGGTGTGGCAGGCATGCCTAGTGGGGACCGAGTGATTTTGGGGTTCCCTTTGCCACTCAGCTTAGGAAGCTGGAAAGCAAGAGGTAGCCAAGATCCAGAGCTCTCTTTGGCAGTTTGGAAGAAGGCAGGAGAAACGCTGTGGGAAGGAGAGGGGTGAGAGGACTCCTGCTGGTGGGCCAGGAGAAGGTGCCACGTGGGTTTGGATTAAGAACTGGAGGTCCCAGCAACGCAGCTGATGGTGCTGGTGACCATGGGGAGCCTGACAGCGGAGCCCAGATCACTGGGAACAACTGGGGGCCACCAGAGCCATGGACCTCTATCTCTTGTCCTGAGCTACAGTGCCCCGGACTGGCCTGGCTGGGCAAAGGAAGGAAGGAAGGACTGTGTGTGTTTGTGGGTGTTTTAAGAGGCTTTGGCATTTTAACGAAGACATTAAGTCATTGCTCTAAGTCCGTATAGCTTTTGAATAAATAGTTCCTTTCCTTCCCACCAAACTCTGGCATCAAGAGCTCTAACTCCCTGGCAGTGGGCAAGGTGAACCTAGTACAGGGGGACCCCAGGAAAGGGGGTGCATTCAGTAATAGTATATCACGCCCCCACCCTGTCTGTTGGGTAACATTGTGACCCAAATTTGTAGAAAGTCTTTCCATGTATTGAACAAGGAAGTGAAGCCAACTTGAAGAACTCATTTTGGGAGTAAGAGTTCAATTAGTTCCTCGGACAAGTTTCTGTTAAATACAAACGCAATATCGTCTTCAATTTCCCTAAAGCACCTAACTTCCTCATGGCGCTGGTTTAATCTCTACTCCAGGGGTCCCAAAGGCAAGAGAGGTTTGGCTCGGAGACATTTCTCATCAGCGCGAAGGTGGGTAATGACACTTCTCCCTTAGGAAGCAGTGTAGATGCCCATCGGTGAGGTAGCTCATAGACATCCGTCTCCAAGAGGCAAAAGGTAACTTGGCAGTTGTACGGACAGAGGGATTGGGTCACAGACACCCCTCACAGCAGCACCAAAGTTGGGTTTGGGTTTGTTTGTGGGATGAAGCGTGCCTACCCCAAATGCAGCAAAAAATAAAAAAGCTATATTTGAAAATACCATGCATCTCTTACTATTCTTCCTTTTGATTAATAGCATGTTCTCTCCCTCCCTCTCTCTCTCTCTCTTTCTCTCTCTCTCTCTCTCTCTCTCTCTCTCTCTCTGTTTATTGCATATAACTGGAAATCTTAGTTCCATATCGAATCATTCAAACGCAAAGAAAATAAAAGGGCAACTTTGGTGCGCATCACCCTGGGCACACTCAGAAGAAATAACACGGGAGCATTGTTAACTACACACCGTTCTGTCGGTGCCACTGCTTTCCGTGGTGAAGAGTGTGTGCGGGGTTAGAGAGCCCCACCTTCCTCCCATTTTTGGAAAAACAATGGTTTTCCAAACCGACGTAACTTCCCAACGGAGTAGGTCTCAAGTTTCTATGGGAATGGAAATCCAACCTTAAGGTTGCTGCCGGGAACTTCCACTCTTTCCTCACAGGCGTGTTGGGTACACTTTTCTTTTAAAAAAAAAAAATATTTTATTTATTTATTTTAGAGAGGGAAGGGAGGGAGAGGGAGAAAGAGCAAGAGAGAGAGAGAGAGAGAGAGAGAGAGAGAGAAACATCCATGTGCGGTTGCTGGGGGCCATAGCCTGCAACCCAGGCATGTGCCCTGACTGGGAATCGAACCTGCGATGTTTTGATTCGCAGCCCGCGCTCCATCCACTAAGCTACGCCAACCAGGGCGGGTATACTTTTCCACGGGGTCCACGCCTAAGTGAGTGTGACATTCTAAATAGCCACGCTTCAGAGAGTTGCAGCGAAGAGCACGGGAACCCTAAAGCCAGTGATTCATTTAGTTATTTCCCAGCCAGCAGCCACGCCAGGCCGTCCGTCCACCCCTGTTGTGGACAGACTCTGAGGGCAACATCGCAACCCTACATTGTATTTTCCAAGCCAGGCCCACAAACGTGGACCACAGAAAGGCACAGGCCCCCGTCAGTGTTGGAGAGGAATTTATAGAAACGCAAAGCCGAGACGGGAGATACAGAACAATGAAAGCTCACGGAGATTTCTAGCGTTGGTTCTTTGGTGAAGTAAAAAATATATAGTCCACTGCTAAATACAGTAAGCATCATCATACAAGATGAGAAAGCCCAAGTGGGTGAGAAGTAAGAAGTACAAAGAGAGAAATCACAGCTGGAAAGGACGCGGCGGAATCCAAGGACCGAGTTGCGTCCGTTCCTGGTGAAGGCATTTGAAGACTCAGAGAAGTGGATGCTGGCTGTAGGGACACATCCCCGCCCCCCCCCCCCCCCCCCCCACCGCGTCCCCAGACCCCGAGGAAATGGAAACGCTGACGTGTCTAATTACATAACCCGGCAGGGAGACCCGAATTCACCGCCTGCCTCGGCAGCACCCCCGCGGAGACAGCGTTTCCAGGCGGCCTCACAGTCTTGTGTCTCTTTCAGCACCAGATCGACCTGTGGCTGCTCTGTGCCCTGGTTTCCGGCAGGAAACCAGACACCTCTCCAGTTTTGTTTTGTTTTTTTTTTGCGGGAAGCTCCCAGGGCACTGACACGAAATCCAAGACGCAGAGCAGAAATGGCAGGGGAGGAGGAGAAGTCTTTGGAATAACGATCACGCAGGATGCAGCTGATGTTGAAAGAGAGATTTCCTGGGATGAAGGGAGGTTTCTTGCAGGAACGGAAGTCAATGTTTCTTTTTTTTTTATAATATTTCTATAGGGATTATTATGTGCCAAGTGTCTTTTTTTTTAAGATTTTATTTGTTTATTTTTAGAGAGGGAAGGGAGGGAAATAGACAGAGAGAGAGAGAAACATCCATGTGCGGTTGCTGGGGGCCGTGGCCTGCAACCCAGGAATGTACCCTGACTGGGAATCGAACCTGGGACACTTTGGTTCCCAGCCCGTGCTCCATCCACTGAGCTACGCCAGCCAGGGCTAGGAAGTCAGTGTTTCTATGAGTGTATTCACTAAAATGTATTTATAGAACCACAGTATGCGTGGTGATCTACGTACCAGAAAGAAGACGTCAGATATGACAACTCTCATTCTTAATTTTTGAACAAAACATGAATAGAAATAGATGTGTATTTATGTTTATAGATGCATGATGTCAAGCGATGTATCTTGTTAACAGGTTATAAAATGTGTTATGAAAACTATGTATATTATGACTGGCTGGTGTAGCTCAGTGGATGGAGCACAGGCTGCGAACCAAAGCGTCGCAAGTTCAATTCCCAGTCAGGGCACATGCCTGGGTTGCAGGCCACAGCCCCCAGCAACTGCACATGGATGTCTCTCTCTCTCTCTCTCTCTCTCTCTCTCTCTCTCTCTCTCTCTTTGTCCTTCCCTTCCCTCTCTAAAAATAAATAAATTAAATTTAAAAAAGAAAGAAAACTATGTATATTATATAAAGGTGTGATATAGATGCATATAATATTAAAGATACTAATTAACACCATTTGAAAAATTAAACAGGGGACATCCTAAAAGGCATACATTTTGGAAGGAGGGAGGGAATTTTTCTTGGCATTCACAGACTTTTGACGGCAGGGGTGGGAAACCCAAGAATGTCAGCAGCAACAAAAAATATAACAGCAGATTGCAAGGTTAATACATTAGAAGAATGCAGAGGATAGGTTTCCTAGAAATTAGAAAAAAAGGTACAAGATATAATTCTACACAGAAGTTTTAGCAGCCAAGACACCATATAAATTGGGTTAATAACTAACAAGATGCAAATTGGCGCTAAAACGTTCTTCAAGGCAATAGAACGGATCCTTAACCTGAACAAAGACAATAAAAAGGCAGGAAATTAGAGTCCAATCTTTCAATGATCTTTCTTATTGATACCGAACTTATGAAATGATACGTAGTTATGTGTACAGTGTACCGATGTTCCTATCCAGTGATATAGTGAACTTTCATGTACATGTATGTGTATTCCGGTGGTAAGTTCAAGCAACTATACATAATATACCATTTTCAAGCAGCATTTATTTTAGGAATGCAGAGAACAAGCGTGGTGGAAATCTGAAGAATCATTTAAAATAAAGTGTGACATCAAAAGGAAAAGAAAAATACCCATGTGGCATCTCCACACTTACAGAACAATACACTTTGAAAGAGTGATTAATTCTAAGTATGATTAATGAACGGTATGACCAACATGCGACAGAGGGAATTCTACCTTTGAAAAATGCAGCAAGAAGCACCATTTGGGGTGGAATTGTGAAACCGTTCTCGTGACAGCAGAATGAGGTAACGGCTCCTCTTTCCATTGAAACAATATGTGGAGAATATGGTCCCAAGGTCAACGTTATCCAGAATCTCGGAATCACCTTCCCTCCCCTCAGGCTTTGAACATATTTGCCAGGAAATGATAAGGGCGAGATGAGCCCTGGCTAGTGGCACAAGGTACTTCCTCCTCTGTTTTGTTTTTTTTTCTTTTTTTTTTAAAGATTTTATTTATTTATTTTTAGAGAGGGAAGGGAGGGAGAAAGACAGAGAGAGAGAAACATCCATGTGCGGTTGCTGGGGGCCATGGCCTGCAACCCAGGCATGTGCCCTGACTGGGAATCGAACCTGCGACGCTTTGGTTCACAGCCCGTGCTCAGTCCACTGAGCTATGCCAGCCAGAGGGGCCTCCTCTGTCTTCTTAATTTTGTTTTTTACTTCTTGATTTTGAGAGAGAAAGGAAGTGGGAGACAGAGAGAGAGAGAGAGAGAGACATCGATTTATTGTTCCACTTACTGATGGTTGTTTTTTTTGAAGATTTTAAATTTATTTTTAGGCAAGAGGGGAAGGGAAGAGGCAACCACCATCCATGTGTGGTTGCCTCTTGACCGCCCCTTACTTGGGACCTGGCCCGCAACCCAGGCATGTGCCCTGACTGGGACTTGAACTGGTGACCCCTTTGGTTTGCAGGCCGGCGCTCAATCCATGGAGCCCCAGCAGGCACCGTTCATTGATTGACTCTTGTCTGTGCCCTGACCAGGAATTGAACCCACAACCTTGGCGTTTCAGGATGACGCTCTAACCAGCTGAGCTAGCTGGCCAAGGCCTCTCATTTTCTTGACATTTCCACACTGGGGTTTAGAATCCTGAATGGCACTTACATGGAAGTGAACCACATTTTGTCCAATTTAGACTTCTGTACGTCTCCGGCTCCCCTGAGGTGGAACACTGATTTTTCCGTGATTATGTGCGTGAGCCGTAGCATTTGAACAGAGACCTGTGTACAGTGATGGCAATTCTGGGCACCACATTATTTTAAAAAATATGTCTTAGATATGGAACACATGTCCATCTCCATGTCATCCAGGGCCTCCTGGGGTTCACACCGAGGTACACGGAGAGGTGGTTTCTCTCCTCTCCCCGTGGCGTTTGTGACTCTGTGCCCCAGAAAGGCAGCGAGGGAAAAACGGATTAATGACCCCTGCAGGGCAGTCCTCTCTCCTGTCCAGCAAACTGTGCCGCCCCCAGGACAGCGCACCTTGTACGCAAGGTGGTTCCAATGTGGGCGGAGTTTCGTGACAGACAACAATGGGATAGATAAAGCAGGTGTCACTTTTATTTATCGTATACATGGTTTAGTACCTTTTACTCAGGGCCTCTATGAATTCACTGCCACTGGGAAAAAAATACTAGTATTTCAAGCTGAAACAGGGAAACACCAAAGAGAGAAATGTCGTTTACATTTTGGGTTTTTTTTGAGAAACAAACTGTCTCCCGGAAATATGAATGGAGACATTCACGACCCAGTGACAGATACATTTCATTACAGGGATACTCACCTCTTTCGTAAAAATATGACAGATTGTCCATTCACAAATGGCAAATCCATGTAAAGCCGTTCTAAAGGGTAAATAATGTCACCGGTTCACATTGATCGATGTCCCCGTCCTGGAATTGCATTAAAGAAAGATTAAGGGCTTCTCCAAGTCGGGTGGAAAATGAGGAATGAAACGCTGGAAGGATTTCGGGGGAGGGGGGTAAAAAATCAAGACTTCCTGGCAAGCCATGGCGCCCGAGGAGAGGTACATGCAAGACATCATCCTGATCTTTTCCAAGAGCACGCATAGTTTCAGGACACCCACCACCGACTCGCAGATGGCAGAGCAATAAACCAGGGAAACCCGGGGTACAGTTCCCGCGAACTCAGTTCTATGACTCCTTTTCTACAGTTTCCCTGACATACTTGAGAAAAAAAAAAAGGGAAAAACAAGGCACATGGGGAACTCCCTTTTTTCACTGTGATGCACGTAAAGGGAGGATTTCCCATTTCAAAGCACAAACAGCTGAGCCTTGTCCGTTCAGATAATGGCTGAATTGTGCCCAAGTCTTAGGGAATGTTGCAGGGGAGACCAGACACGTGATTAATTCATGGGGTGAATTTCTTTAGCTGCCATACGTTTCTGATGGACTTGGGATTATTTTGACAGGAATAAAGAAGAAAAATAAGCTATGCTCCTTGTCCTTCACATTTTTTGGGGGGTGGGAATGTAATTCTTATTTTGTCTTCACAGAAATGGATGTGAGAGGAATAGCAAATTCAACGCACAGAACTGTACCCCTGAAATCTACATCATTGTGTTAACCAATGTCACCCCAATACATGCAGTTAACGTTCATAAATACATTTGACTCTATAAAAAAAAGAAGGAGCAGAGACAGCTGCAGATGCTGAGACTGATTTTTTTTTTTTTAGAGGAAGAAATTGCAAAAACATACGATGGAAAGTAGAACATGGTTCATTTTGAACCATCTGCCTCACCAACTATTTTATTATTATTTTACAGTATCTGCCTCTTACCCATCTGCCCCCTGTTACATATGTAAGTGTGGCCAATCTGCTTTTAGCACTGGGTTTCCGTAACGGGACCCTGGGGTCCTAGAACCCATGGACAGCTATTTTCAGGGACCTGTCGGACGGCTGTGGAATCACGTTTTCAAAACGAGGGGTCCACAAAATCCCTCCGATTTTGGAGAAGGGCACTCAGAGGTCAAGGAAGCAGGAAGACAGGCAGACTGTACAGGTTTGGGACCAGAGACCTGACTTAGTTCTAATGAATCCTACTCAATAAGGATGGGGCAGAACCTGTGAGCATGAGGCCTGGAGGCCTGGGGCAACCTATAAAATGCGGGCATGCAGAATTACCTGCATGCACGTGGTTTTCTGCAAAATGAACTCAAGAAACAGGTCTTGGTCCAGTGTAAGCGATGCAGTTTTTGAGATAACTGCCTTGAATTCCAGCTCCTGCATTCACTCATCTGTCACGGATGTTTATCCTCACGGAGCAGAGAAAAGGGAGTTCCAGATTTTTCGGGGGGTTTGCATGGATGGACAGCTGTCCTCTCACAAAGAGGCATAATGACTTCCGTTTTCCTCCCTTCCTCTTCCTCACTGTTCTCCTCTCCCCCGACAGGAACCTCCCACAAAGCAATGTCTTCTTCCTCCAAGTGTCCCAGTATAAAAGGGGTAGGGGGCCAAGGGCAGCCCAGGCAATATACTATCACTCGAAAGGAACCCCCCAGGTTCGTTATGTCCGCTGCCAGAGGAAAGACATCTCTCAATACCCAAGATCCGTGAAAAGGAAAGGAATTTATTATTCATTTGAAATAACACAAACTGAAGTTCCCCACCAATGCACACAGTCCTCCCGGCACCCTCCCTCCGCGGGGCAAAAGGGAGCACTTCCAAAGCCTCGTGGTCCTGACTCTCACCCCAGCCTCATGGTCCCAACCAAGACACCAAAGCCGCGTGGTCCTAAACAGACGCGTGGTCCCAAAAAGAGAGACCCCCAACGGCTGCTGTGCCTCTGTTTAAATCCCAGCGCCCATCTTCCTCTGCAGCCCCATTTCCGGCTCCTCCCACAATTGGCCACAGCTGCCCACATTCTGGGCCGGTGTGGCCCTGTGGTGTGGGGCCAATGATCCCCAAGCTCTTCTGGACCCTATTACACATCCCTACATGGGGCTCCCCTCTTGGCTGCACCCTGTCACACAGTGCTGGAGCCCTGGATTATTGGACAGTGTGCTTCTGAGATCAGGACGCAGCTCCTCTTGCAGGGCCCGGCCCGTGCACTTGGGCCATGGTCAAAACTGAACACGGACCCCAGAGAAAGGACACTGAGATGTCAGGTGTAGGAAGGACGGCACCTTATCCAGGCGGGGTGATGTCCAAGCACTGGGGCAGCGGTGTGGCGGATGGATATGGACATGTGAACTATGAATACACTCTGTAGGTGTTTGTATCCCAAACTAGGACATTCCTGTCTATTCATTTTGCCCAAGAGAGTCCATAGCATGGAACTTCCTAAAACACCGTCCGACTGTTGTTGATATGGTAGTCTTGGTACAATAATTATCAGTATCATCGTTGAGGGTTTTTTTTTCCAACAAGCTGATGAAAGCATACAATGAAACAGTATAAAATAAACCAGGAGAGAAAGCGTTGATGGAACTTTGGGGGCTCACTTCCCCCACTTAATCCTTCAAGGGAACCTGTGATGCAGGGATTTTGCCTTCCCCCTCACGCCCTGTGGTATCAGCTCCAGAAATTCAGCTTTTGTGACTTGTACATTTCTGCCGGAAAAGCGTGACCAAATTGAATTCCACGCTGATTTCCGATTTGTATAATTACCCATTTGTGTAGCGAGGACAGAAAAAAAAAAAAGATATGTTTCTCTTGCCGTGATTGTATCTGAGAACTATAAATCAGAGGACGTGGCGTGTGAAGTTCCATTTGAAACCCATGCTTTCTGTTTTCTGCAAACAGATGTGCAGACCCTGTCATCTGTTCTGAACCAGAGTGGCTTCTGTTTCATAAAAGGGAGCTGAATTGTTCTCCCTTGCCAACTCGCATAGGTAGGGCTCACTGACCTGAATGCATGGGAAGGTGTTTCAGAATGGTGCCTGGTCTCCCGCACCTCCTACTTTTATAGAGATTGTAGTGTCACATATCATGTGGATCCAAGGGTGCCACACACTTTCCTGACGTACTATAGGGTGCGGCGGAAGCCGGTTTACCGTTCTTCCTGGGGAAAATAACGCAACAATTCACGCAGAACAATACAAGGATAAAGTCCGAGTTGGACGTGCTCACCGTCGTCCACCCACTCGGCCCCGCCCTCTGTGTCTTGGTGTGACTTTTGCTTTGACAATGTCTTGGGTGAAACTTGATGCTTTGTCCGACAACGGTCACAGTCCGTAAAATTAAAGCGTGCCGTGGCAAAGGCACCACTGCTGTTTCGTCCACACGTTTATTGATGAGCCCTTGGGCTGTCCCCAGATCTTCGCCGTTGCAAATAGCGCTGCTATGGACATACCGGTGCATCTATCATTCCAAATCAGCGTCTTGGGTTTGTGCGGGTAAATTCCCAGAAGCGGAATGGCTGGGTCATGAGGCAGTTCCAGTTTTCATGCAATAGAATACAGCTCAGACGTGAAAAAGAAGGAGGTCTTGCCCTTCGCGACAGCACGGATGGACCTGGAGAGCATCGTGCTCAGTGAAGCCAGCCAGTCAGGGAGCGACAAGTACCAGGCGGACTCGCCTATAGCGGAATCTAATGAACGGAGCGAAGTAACGAACAAAGTAGAGACAGACCCCTAGGAATCAGGCTGACAGCTCCTGGGGAGGGGGGTAAGGGGGTGCAGGGAGGGCATAAAGGAGTAAAAAAAGGAAAAGCACTCATGGACACCATGGACAACAGGGTAGTGGCCGTGGTGGGTGGGGGTGGGCGGAGGTGGGCAGAGCTGGAAGAGGGTACGCAGTGCATTAATGGAGGTGGAAACAATAAAAACGAACTATAGAATAATAAAAGTCAAAAAAAAAAGAAAGGAGGAGAGTGTTGAGGCCGGCCCAGGAGACGCCTTGAAGATGTCAGAACAGAACCGATGAAGACACAGCGGTGGAATGAAGGCATAAGACGGCACATCGCCGACCTCTGATGTGTTGGGAAAGGTTCTGTGGCCCCGTGAGCGTGGCGTTTCCCAGACGCCAAACGCGCTTGCCCTGGGCGTGTTTGAGGACATTGTCCCACTTGTGTGCGCGTCCCGGGGGCTGTGGGGGCTACAGGCCCCCAGGGCCACAGCTCAACAAGGACACCCCTGGCTGGGTCTCCCTGAAGGGTCAGCCCAGTCCCTTCCTTCCACGTGTCACCGTCTCCTTCATCACATACGGAATCTCGGGCGGTTCCTTGGCGTCTGCGTTGGCACGGGAACTAGTCTCCCCAAGAACATTGTAGTCCCGACCTCGGTGTCCCTGGTAACCAAGGTGGGACGAAAGAGACAGGTCGTGACCCCACTGTCCACATCCACAAGGTCTGACGCACTAAGACGCTGCCCGTTCGGGAAGATGTGCCACGGCCAGGCCGTGGCTTCCAGCAGCCTTTCCGAGGGAGACTCGGGTAGGCAAAAGAAGGAGCCCCATGGGCAACAGCCAAGGGCAAGGTCATGGATTCAGACGCTTCAGTCACCCCTGAACCCCACGTTCCTCTGGGAAAGCAATGCATGAGCACGTGCTCTCAAGCCCCGAGCTGGGGCCACGCCAGGGAGTCCAAGTCACAGCTGTTTAACCCCCCCTCCGAGCCTCAGGTGTCTCCCCCATAGACACGGCAAAGATGCTGAGCTGCTCTCTGCTGGAAAACCACCTGAACCGCAGATTCTATTTTCTAGAGTTCCGATGCCATGCCATCTGTGCAGGGGTCCGCCCTGAGAGTATTACACGCCACGGGAGAACGAGGGTCTCCGAGCAACAGCGTGGAAGAGCAAGGGTTGCATCTGTGCTTCCTCGGCTCTGACGGAAGACCCCCCACAAGGAACAGCTCCAACACCCCCTGTTGGTGCGTGCCCCTTGATGGAAGTCGGGACGCACCCGCGGCATCGGAAGTCAGTCCCGGGGTCCTCCTTAATGTTTGTCGACCCATTCCCTGGGTTTCTTCGCATCGAAGACCCAACGGTGTCAGAACAAAATGAAAACTTGGTGACAGGACTTTAAGCGAATCTTCCTTAAAACGGCACGACGCCAGAACTTGACTCGAGACAGGATTTTCAGAAGGACGTGGGCCATGTGTGTACACGTCGATACCAAAGAAAAATGGAAACATACAGAATTCTGTATGGTTTGCCCGTAAAGCCACATGGCAGCTGCCTTTTGAGACCTTTCTATGGATTTTTAGTTTTTTCCCCGCAGAGGGTGTCGGAACACCTTGGGTAACTAAGCTTCCACTTGCCACACATTGGAAAGCCGATGGCGGCCTCCGGGAGAAGGTCCTTGTGTGCCCCGCCCCCCCCCCCCCCCCCCCAGGGCCGGGCGGAGGGCAGAATTAGACGCTGGCTGGTGAAACATCGGACACTGAGCCCCGTGGTGCCTCACTCCAGGGCATCAGGCTTCTTAATCAGCCCAGTTCTCAATCAGTGTCTTGTTGGAAGCTCAGCCGCCCCCACAGAAGGGAGGACCCAGTGCCACATCTCAGCTCCCATGCGGCCACCAGTGAGCTCTCCTGCAAGGCGCCCGTTAGCGTCAAGGTGGTGCACAAAGGTGACGCGGGTAGAGACAGTGGAAAACCTCTCTCCACCCCCGCCCCCTCGAGAATCCCAAATCGAGGTGGCCCCCTGAGAAGGGGAGACCCAGGTTCAAGGGCAAATCAGGAAACGAGCCCGGGGCCGAACCGCTTCAGCCCAACCAGCTACACCCTACACGCAGGAGAGAAGACAGACCACACTCGGCTGCCTGGTCATCACACCTAACATTCGTTAGGTGAGCCCTGATGGGGTGTGCAAACCTGCTAACGAACGCACAGGCGGCAAACACAAGGCCTGTGGGCCGAGTCCGGCCCTCCACCTTGTTTTATCCGGCCCGGCACCTTGATTCTACCCGGTGGCAGCACCTTGATTCTACCCGGCGGCAGCACCGAGCTCCTGCTTAACTGCTAAGACGTAGTTACCTGTATACAGTCCTCAAATTACGTTCGGCCCTTTGAAGACAACCTTGAGGCTGATGTGGCCCCCGGTGACGATGAGTTTGGCACCCCTGTTTAAAGAATGTATACCAAGCTCTGTCTGTGTGCACGGGAATTTCTGGGCCCTCTTGATCTTGGAGGGCGGGGCATACACACCACATCCATTCACCCCAAATGCCGTATTCTCCCCAACGCAACTTACGTCAGATACCTCCTTGGAAGAGAGACACGCGAATCTACTGATGGGTTCGTCCTGCATGAGCTATTTCCGATTCACAGGTTAGGTTCCGTGTCTCAGAAACTTTCGTTTTCTTGCCGTTCTTGCTTTCACGTACCCACCATGACGTACTTAGTTGTGTGTGACTTGTGGGTTCTTTCCCTTTCCATTTGAGATAACTCTGAGCAACTCTTTGCCATGTGCATTACCCTACGCCATTACAGAGAATGACATTATTACGTGCATCGGTGAATTTAAACACCTTTCCATAGAGGGTTGTTTCAAACTGGCACTTCTGACGATGATGTTTCCAGAAACCTAAATTGGATTCTTAAGTAAAGGAACCGAGGATAAAAAGCCACTTTTGGAGAAAACTGGGGGGATTCGGATGTCAGGAAGCATGCAATGACACCATGCTATGGTTGCCTTTCTTTATATATATTTATGTTGTTTGAGTTCTCTTGGGGATACTGCACAGTTGGCCAAAACTGGTGGCTTAAAATAACAGTTTTTAAGTAAAGATTTTATTTATGTATTTATTTTTAGAGGAAGAGGAAGGACGAAGAAAGAGAGGGAGAGAAACATCCATGCAAGAGAGAAACATCAGTTGCTTGCTTCTCACACGCAGTCCAACCAGGGATGGAACCCACACCGCAGGCATGTGCCCTGACTGGGAATCGAACTGGCGACCCTTTGCTTTGCAGGGAGGCACCCAACCCACTGACCCACACCGGTCAGGGCTTAGGGTCCAGTCTTTTTAATCCAGGGACATCTGATCTCAAGATCATTACTCACCTCTGCAAAGACTTTTATCCCAAATGAGGCCTCATGTCGGGGTTCCTTTGGAGGACCCCATTTGCACGAGTGATGGCATCCTGTTAATTTAAAAACCATAGGCCCATACATTGCCCATTCTAAAACAGTTAATGGTTCAAGGTTATAGTACTTGCATTTGAGCTAACCAAATGCATAGATATCAACAGGAAACACAACCTAGCATATTTCATTTTCCTTCCTAGCCTACCCCAAGCTGGTCGACCTTTATTCCATTTCTATTGCTTCTGGGGGTAGAAGGCAAGAATCTTTTAAATGCTAGGGTGTGTTCGTGTGTACGTGCTTTCTCCACTAAGCTGCATAAAAAGAATCATATCATTGATTTTTTTAATCTTTTTTTAAACATTTTATTTATTTATTTTTAGAGAGGGAAGGGAGGGAGAAAGAGAGAGAGAGAGAGAGAGAGAGAGAGAAACATCCATGTGCGGTTGCTGGGGGTCATGGCCTGCAACCCAGGCATGTACCCTGACTGGGAATCGAACCTGCGACGCTTTGGTTTGCAGCCCGCACTCAATCCACTGAGCTACACCAGCCAGGGCTCATTTGGTTTTTATATGAACGCAAGGGGTTGGCATTGGTTTTCCCCATGTTACGGATGAGGAAACTGAGGCCCAGAAAGTCAGGTTAACTCTCCAGGTGGATACCATTGAAAGCCCAGCACTGAGAAATAAACGGCAGATGGGGCCAGAGCAAGGCCCCCTTCCATCACCTGCCTCCTGGCCACCGGGAATCCTGCTCACCCACAGGTGCCCTACCCGCACCCCGGACCCACAGCGTCAGAATTACCAGGTGGGGGCGGGAGCTACACCTTTCCTACATTTCACAAGGGATTCACCAGCATCCAGACCCCTGCAAATCCCCGATTTCCTCATTAAATTGGTTTCGGAGCCCTTCTCTGTTGTACATTTGAGGGACATCAGGCTGTTCATGGGCAGCATTGCCATCTTTGCAGACTTTTTTTTCCGGCTAAGCATACCCTGCATTTTTCACAGAGAGATGGATACAACGTGGATATTCATCCTCTTGAAACGACCACGGGGAAGATAAAGGATAAGAAAAGCATCGCACATTGGCCTTGATGTATTGCGGGAAGGAGCCCGAAAGCAAAATCAGACAATAGAAATTCTCTCTCCGTTTCTCTGTACTGAGCACCTTGTATTTCTTTTTTTTTCTTTTAAGATTTTAATTATTTATTTTTACAGAGAAGGGAAGGGAGGGAGAAAGGGAGAGAGACATCCGTGTGTGGTTGCCTCTCACATGCCCCCCTACTGGGGTCCTGGCCCACAACCCAGGCTTGTGGCTGGACTGGGAATTGAACTGGCGACCCTTTGCTTCACAGGCCTGCGCTCAATCCACGGGGCCACCCCAGCCAGGTGCAACTTATATTGCTTAATCAGATGCCAAATTACTCGCTATCATGTAGGTCCAGTATACTGTCAATGACTGTGTTAGCCTGCTAAGGTTGCTGTATGTGGTGAAAAGAGAATGAAAAAGAAGAGAAGAGAAGAGAAGAGAAGAGAAGAGAAGAGAAGAGAAGAGAAGAGAAAGAAAAGAGAAAAGAAAAGAAAAGAAGAGAAAAGAAAAGAAAAGAAAAAAGAAAAGAAAAGAAAAGAAAAGAAAAGAAAAGAAAAGAAAAGAAAAAGGGGAAAAAAGGAAAAGAAATCACCCCCCACTTCTGGAGGTCAGCAGTCTGAAATCCCGGGGTTCACCAGACCACGCTCTTGGGAGGAACCATCCTGTCTCTGCCAGACTCTCATGTTCTCAGCCGCATCCCCCCAATTTTGCCTCCGGGTGCACATGGCTGTCCTCCCATCACTGTGTGAGCACCCCCATTCCTGTCTTTTCACGACACCAGTCCTCGGAGGAGGACCCATCCTGATGCTGGGTGACCTCCTTTTAGCTTCGTGACATCACACAGACCCCGTCTCCAAACTGGCGTCGTTGGTGGGCTCTTGGTCTGAGGGTCACACTGCTCTACCCAGGTCATTGACCTCCCAGAGGGAAAATAGCAGCAGAATCGCATAATGTCACACACATCGGACGACATGCACAGTGGTAGACTTTTTTCACAGCTGTAACAGTTCTCAAAGACACGTGTTCCTGGTTCTCGAGACGGACGACGCAGCCTAGCTTGGTGTAATGTAATTCTACACTGAAAAATGTAACGTGACATCTCGAGTTGTGTGCTTTCTCACTGACCCATTTTTTAACTTAAAAAATGCTTCAGGCCCTGGCCGGCTTAGCTCAGTGGATGGAGAGCGGGCTGCGAACCAAAATGTTGCAGGTTCGATTCCCAGTCAGGGCACATGCCTGGGTTGCAGGCCACGGCCCCCAGCAACCGCACATGGATGTTTCTCTCTCTCTCTCTCTCTGTCTCCCTCCCTTCTCTCTCTAAAAATAATTAAATAAAATATTTTTTAACAAATGTCTCAGTTCCAGTTGGTGTCCAATACTCCATGCGCTCCGGGTGGCCAACACAGTGACTGGGCATTTCTAGAAACGACCAAGGAAGCACCCTCTCCACAAGTTGTGTCTCTAACACGCACAAGAACAGAAAAAATGGAGGGCGGCAAGGAGAACAGTTCGGAGGTCACGGACAGGTCGGTTACTCTGAGTAATGACAGTGGTTTGCGGTCGGCGTGTATGTTCAGAATCGATCTGATCATGTACGTTCACTACGTGTCGTGTTTTTGTTTATGGAGGACACCTCAGTAGAGCTGATTCATCACAGAAGAGCACACAGCCCTGTAGGTGACAGGGAAAGCTCTGAGGTGGGCTAAGTCAGGAGTAGGGACTGCGCGGGTGGCTGCAGCCCAGACTCCCGGACTCGGAGGGCATGCTGGGCCGTGTGCCTTGTACGACATGACCTGCGATGTTTCACTGGGCGCTCCCTGACCTTTGGACAAACCTGGTGTTCTCACGTTCCCGCCCACCAACCCTGTTCTGTACGTGGCTTTGGTAGATGAAAGGCACAGGAATCTATCACAGCATCCTTGCTGGAGCCTTTTACTCAAGGGGTGTTTTCCCCTTCCCCGGTGCGAGGGGACTGCACCATCCCTCTGAGCCACACACAGGAATGGGCCCCGTGGCTGAGGCTCCGCCCTGGAGGCTGATGGTGGAACAGGTTCCATTAAAGATTTATAATCCCACCAACTCCCATATGTCCTGGAGGCCAGAGTAGAGTTCTACTTTCCTTTTTGTGGAATATTTAGTGTCGCGTGCATGCGGTCCTTGGGTGGAATTGGTTTTATCAGGGCAACTAATTTGTTGTTTGATCAGGTAGAGGCACGCCGCCCTCGCCGGCCACCGCCAAAACTGATTCTCCGAGGGTGGACTTGGAATGTCACGTGAAGATCCAACTTTCAACGAGGGCTTGCCACGCTTTTTGGCCCGTTCCTCCCCAATGCTAAATGCAGCTTCTTCCCTCAAATTGGGGTTCAAATTCATGACCAACTCCTGAATTTGGCTGGCAAGATCCTCCTTTGTTTTCTAGGAGAGAGGTTAACTCTACACACAATAAATGAGGCTGGTATCCAAGGGGCTGACATGGGTTTTGTTCCCAAAGGTAGTGCTTTGGTATCGAGACTTATTTTTCCGACGAGAGGAGCAAGGGATGTTCGGGGCATTCAAGGAAGGTCGGTAGGTTCCCGAGAAAGTGGGAAGGGGGAAGGTCCCTAAGACCGGGCATCACACAGCTTGATCAGACCGGATGTGAACAATGGTGAGGTCAGCGTCACCTTCATGTGGACACAGAGGCAAAGACGACACCCCGTCCAGGGTCTCAGTGCCCCCCTTGCTCCAGGCACTTAAGTCTGGCCCACCGACTTACACATGCAGGTCCTGCCTCTTTTTTATTTTTTTGTAAGATTGTATTTATTTATTTTCCAGACAGAGCAGAAGGAACCAGGAGAAAGACAGGGAGAGAAACATCCGTGTGTGGTTGCCTCTCGCACACCCCCTGACCGGGGGGACCTGGCCCCACAACCCAGGCATGCTCCCTGACTGGGAATCAAACCGGCGGCCCTTTGGTTTGCAGGCCAGCACTCAGTCCACTGAGTCACACCAGCCAGGGTGCAGGTCCGGGCTTTTAAAGGGAATTGGGAGAAGAAAGCAGACAGCCCGATACCCTAAAGGCCGTTTGGAAGCATTTCCCAGAGAGCAGGAAAGGATCCCTCATCCAATGCTCATTCACGGCTGCAGAAGGACGGTGGAGGATCTGGGGGTTCCAAAGGCCTGTTTCACCCAGGAGAGCCAGGTTTGGGGATTGGAAAAAGTTACCACATATTTCTGACTTCCGGCGTCTCTATCTTGCATAATCATAGACCCAAGGATATGAAGGTCTACCCAACCCTATTTTATGGAGTTAAGTAACTGATGTAGTAATTGAAGAGCAAAGGAGCTAGAATACCATCAACTGGGTTTCTGTGTTTTGTATTTTAAATATTCTTTCACAGTGGTAGTGGAAGTGTCTGCAACACTGTCTTCCTTCTCTCCACCGTGAACATTAGGCCCATTAGGATGGCAACCATGTAGCAAGGGGGAGAGAGACCAGGCATCACAGGGTTAAAATGTGTAGTTAGCATTGCTTATTTTCAGGGTGGTAAACTAATTCTGATGTATTCTTCCTTTGGACACGGTCTGCATTTTGAAAGGGTTCCCTCCTCAATGTATAAAACACAAGGTCCATTTTTCCCTCCTACAAGCTCTTTGTCTTCACTTGGTCCCTACGAACATCTTTGTCATATTATGATCATTGCCCATGGATAGGGTTTCCTCTTGAATCCCCCACAATGTTAACCTGGACTCCCAGAGAACATGAAACACCCTTGTTCCACAAGTGTTAGAACAAACGGCATTTTTTATATATATATAAACTCTCCTTTGTCATCTGTTCCAGTACATTTTGCAAAAGGCCACGTCTTCTGCTGTTTCCACAGTGTGTGTGGGAATATTAGCCTGGAGAACCAGCCTCCACGCCATGAAATTACAATTTTAATTAACATACAAGTGTTTCTAACACACATCTCCCTGTGTCTGTGCCCCAGACACGAAACATCACGAAGACGTTGTCTTTTCCGAACTCGTACTGCGAAGGTGAGAAGGGGAGAGAAATGTCGGGAACGTGTACAGATATGACAAAAATTCGGACGCCAGCACATCGGAGGGGGAATTCAGAATATCAGCAAAACACATTTGTTTGGTGGTGAAACGAAATAATGAGAAAATCTACACAGATTTCTTTCTTTTTTTTCACTTGTAGCCAACTTCAGCTTCTTTTCACGACATACGACAGGGACTGATTTTTCTGTAAGGGGACAGAGGACGGATAGTTTTGGCATTAGCATCAGATGGTGAGCTCTGACTTCTGGGCAGACAAGCAGGCTTTGGCGTTACGCAAAGGACTGGGGTGGCTGGGTTCCGAAAATGTACGCAGCGTGTCTACCTGTCTAGTCTGTCAACCTCTGGCGTAGCATTTCGCTGAAAAAGGTGCAAATGTTACAGAACAGACCCATGGGCAGGGGCAATAAGACACTGTCACCAAATGGAACCCCTGCAGTCCCGGGGTCCCCCTGTACTAGGTTCGCCTTGCACACCGCCAGGAAGTTGTGGCTCTCTGTGCCAGAGATTGATGGAAAGGAAAGGAGCTATTTATGCACAAGTTATACAGACTTAGAGTAATGACTTAATGTCTTTGTTAAAATCCCAAAGTCCCTCAAAACACCCACAAACACACACAGTCCTTCCTTCCTCGCTTTGCCCAGTCCAGGGTGCCATATCTCAGGAAAAGAAATGGAAGTCTGTGGCTCTGGTAGCCCCCGGTTCTCCCCAGGAACCTGTGCTCAGTGATCAGGCCGCCCTTGGTTCCCACACCATCAGCTGTGTTGCTGGGACCTCCAGTTCTTAATCCAAACCCACGCGGGGCACCTTCTCCTGGCCCACCAGCAAGAGTTCCTTCACCCATTTCCTTCCCACAGTGTCTCTCCTGCATTCTTCCAAACTGCTAAGAGAGAGCCCTGCATCGCTGCTACTTGTTGGTTTCTGGCTTCCTAAGCTGTGTGGCAAAGGGGGCCCCCAAATTGCATGGTTCCCCTAAAACCACATGGTTCCCCAGCTCACCAAGTTTCCTCTGACCTCAAGAGCACTTCTGACCCCCATGGCTGCCACACCTGGATTTTAAATCCTGGCAGGAATCTTCCCCATTTCCGACTCCTCCCACAATTGGCCACACCTGCCAGCATTCTGGTAGTTTTCCAGCTTGTCTGGGCTGCCGTAGTAAGTCTGGGCAGGTGTGGCCCCGTGACATGGAGTGAACCATCTCTGAGCTCTCAGTTGGGGCTGTAACCAGGGGGTGTTGCCTCCCAGTTGCATCCTGGGTGGAAGTCACTCCTGTCTCTCTGACTCAAAGCGTGGCCACAGCCATTTAACACACGCATGAACCAGTAAAAGACAAGTACCACATGATCTCACCTTTAACAGGAACCTAAACAACAAAACAAAGAAACAAGCAAAATACAACCAAAGATACTGAAATACGGGGACAGACTGACAGTGACCACAGGGGAGAGAAGAGGAGATTTCAGGGGGGAATGGGTAGGGTGTACAGGAACAAATTTGGAGGACACATGGACAAAAACTAAGGGTGCGGGGTAATGGGGGGGAAGAGGGGAGGGTTGGGTGGGTGGGCTGGAATGGGAGTAAGTGGGAGAAAGCTGTACTTGAATAATGATTAACATAAAATTTTTTTAAAAAGTTATAGATATGGTAAATGACCCTTCTAGAGGTTATTTGCGAAACTGTTCATGTGCAAAATAACTCTCAAAGGCCCACTTCCATGAGTCCCATCCCCCAGTTCAGACTTGCGAGGGTGAGGACATCTGTATATTTTTACTATTTTCCGGACACCCTGAGTTCTGGACCCCAGTGCAAATCCCTCTTTGTGGGGGACGGGGGCTGGCTCTACCCTGTTACAAGAATACATCTGTCCCCATGTAGGCAATGTGCCAAGGCTTAAATTAAACATAATAAACAAGAGCAACCCCCCCCCAAAAAAAAAACTCTAAAACACGCTGTGCAGAAGTTCTGTGTCACCCTCCAGGCAGCACGGTGGGTGACAGCCTTCTCCCACCTTTTCCCCATTTTAGCTTCTGTTTTCCTGCATCTAAGGGTGAAGGTGCACATCCCAGGAGGTCCCAGGCCCCGGGGTGCACAACAGCAACAGCCCCCCCAGTCTATCCCGGGATAAAACTTGACTCTAAATAGAATAATGTGTGAGCAGCAGAAAAAGACCCCTGGTGCTTAGGTAGGCTCTCCATCTGGGAGGAATGTTAGCATTTTCCAAATCTGTGGAACTTCGGCTCAGAAAAGCAGGGCAACAGACTGGGGGCGTGGGAGGAAGGGGGAGGCAAGCGGGGTACCCTGGGCTGATGCCGCCTGGTGCACAGAGGGCCCGAGGCTGTCTCCTCCCCACAGCTCCAGCCGGGAGCGGCTCTGCAGCCAGGAGCTCCGGGGCCTGCCTCCCCCGACCTGGGGACAGCTGTCCCCTTGTTCACGGCAAGGGAGGGGAAAGCTCAGGCAAAGAAATACAGAACCAAAGTGCAGGGACTGCATGCAAGGCGTGCGGACAGGAAACATGCACCTGAAGCAAAGAACAGCTGGAAGGGGTGGGAGGCTGGGGAGGGATGGAGTAAAAAGGATAAAGGTCACACGGACATGGACAACATGGTGGTGATGGCTGGGGGGAGGGGAGTGAAAGGGGACTACATTGTAATAGAAAACATACAAGAAAGATTAAGTTGGCGCTGGTGGCGTAGCTCAGTGGATTGAGCACGGGCTGCGAACCAGTGTGGCAGGTTCGATTCCCAGTCAGAGCACATACCTGGGTTGCAGGCCATGGCCCCCAGCAACCGCACGTGGATGTTTCTCTCTCTCTCTCTCTTTCTCCCTCCCTTCCCTTTCTAAAGATAAATAAATAAAATCTTTAAAAAATGAGATTAAGTTGTTTGTTTATTTGTTTTTAAATGCATTTTGGCCAGGATTCCATCCATCTAAATTAAATAACAAATGTATGTTCCTTTTTTAAAAAAATCTTCACTGCAGGATGTGCTTTCATTGATTTTTAGAGAGAGAAGATGGGGGAGAGAGACAGAGAGAGGATAAAATGTCCCTGTCACAGAGAGACAGAGGTCGGTTGCCTTTCTGGCACCCTGCAAGCAGGAATCACACCTGTAGCCTATTGGTGGATGGGACCGCCATCCAAGCAGCTGAGCCACCTGCTCATGGTGCTATGTCCTTTTTTTTTTAAGACTTTATTTATTTCTTTTTAGAGAGGGAAGGGAGGGAGAGAGAGAGAAAAAAACATGAATGTGCGGTTGCTGGGGGTCGTGGCCTGCAACCCAGGCATGTGCCCTGACTGGGAATTGAACCTGTGATGCTTTGGTTCCCAGCCCGCGCTCAATCCACTGAGCTACGCCAGCCAGGGGCTGCTATGTCCTTTTTCATGCCCTTGCAGTTCTCACTGAATTTGTTGAGCATCCTTATCACCATTTCTTGAACTCTGTATCTGACAAATTGCTTGCCTCCGTTTCATCTACTTCTTTTTCTGGAGGTTTCTCCTGTTCTTTCCTTTGGGGCTTGTTTCCATGTCTCCCCATGTGGGCTGCCTCTGTGTGTCCATTTCTATGTATCAGGGAGAATCTGGAGAAACCTGAGGCAGGAATTCGAAAGCATCCAGGCGCCCCTGTGTTCGCTGGAGTGTTATTTACGACCCCTGAGATTTGGAAGCAGCCCAAGTGCCCACCAGTCGATGAGTGGGTAAAAAAGCTGTGGTCCATCCACACAATGGAATACTCCTCAGACATAAAAAAGAAGGAACCCTTACCTTTTGCCACAACATGGGTAGACCTGGAGAACGTGATGCTCAGTGAGATAAGCCAGGCAGAGAAAGTCACACACCACAGGGTTTCCCTCCTGTGTGGGATCTAATGAACCAACTAAACTAACGAAGAAAACAGAGACAGACTCTCAGACACAGAGAGCAGACGGACAGCTGTCAGAGGGGAGGGGCTGGGGGCTGGGTGAAGAAGGGGAAGGGATTAAGGAAAAAACCTTAAAGGCACAGACAGCAGTGTGGGGATTGCCAGAGGGGGAAGTGGGGGGTGGAGGAGGTAGAAAACGGTAAAGGGGGATAAATGGTGACGGAAGGAGGTATGATTTGGGATGGCGAACACACCATACAACATACAGATGCCATATTACAGACGTGTGCACCTGAAACCACTACGATTTCATTAACCAGTGTCCCCTCGATAAACCCAACAATTCTTTCGATGTGGAGGAGAAAATGAGACCCATCGTTACTTCATTCAATAACTCCAGCTCCGTCCACGGTCCTGTTTTCCGTACAGACAGGGCAGGCATACTGCCAAGGAGATTTCTTGCCACTTTGGTGCGGGGAATGCTGGTCAAACTGAGTGGGGGAAGCAAGCAGGCACAGAAATGACCCAGGTCTGAAAGGGAGTGGCCAGTTGAGGCAGATGGAGGGAGGCTGATTTCCCACGGGGATCAATGGTCCGTGATGGAATCTGGTGGATGACGTCAGACACCCCCAGACCCTGGCGGCCAAGAGCTTTCTCTGTGCAAAGCTTCTGTTGGTGGGGAATGGGGCATGCGTTCAGGTGCCAGACTTGACCTTGGAATCCAGTCCAAGGTGTGTTATTCTAAGGCCGCATGTAAGCAAGCGAGTACGATGAAAGAAATCTTAGAAACAAGGTCCGATTTAAAAAAAAAAATTAAACTTCATTCCATGGTTTAAGAGGAGCTAACCCAGCAGAAAATGAAATCCTAGGCAGAAAAGAAAAAAATAATAATTGGAAAATGAAGTTTTCGCCTTGGGGGAAATATCAGAAAATGACTCCTATAATGAAAGAAAAAAAACCAAAATGCAGATCAGATTGACAGTGTGAAAAAAAGGGGAAAGAAATGGAAATTGCTCATCAAAAATGGATGGCACCGTCCTCCATGATACACGGTGTGTAAATAATACATGCACGTGACTTGCGTACACGGCGGTAAAACACGCGTGAATGATAAGGAGAAAGAGCCAGTCCCACAGCAGTGAATGTACGTGTCAAGTAGGTAACGCTGCGTCCACACAGGTGGGAAAGTTTTTATCGACTGAAGGGGCGGGTGGCCTCCCCGGGCTTCCATCGGACCCTTCCTGTCACTTGTGATGGAAGGATGCTCCGTCAGCTAAGACGCCTGGTCTCCAAAAGTTAAACACAGATCTCCTGCCACTTACACGTGCCTTGCTCTCCTGGGCACGACGTGTCCAGAAATCTTGGGAGTCTCGATTTCTGGAAGCTAATTTTGGTAAGAGCAATAGGAACTCAACCAAGTAATGGGTCACTTTGAACAAAGACCGCTAGAGCGTTCTTGGTCTTGGTGATTTTCCTGGTGCGTGTGCCGAGTGGCTCTGTTCAGTGTGGTGGACAGCTCGGGGGGGGAAACACTTGGGGAAACACTTCCAGGAGGGGAGCTCCTGCTTTCAACAGCCTCCAGCAGCACGTTGGCAGGGCCTGTGCGTTCCAGCCAAATGGATTTGGGAACCCATGGCCACCATCCATCCACCCAGGAAGGAGCTCATCTTCAAATCCCAATCGGGAGGGTCAGGCACTTAGACGGACGGACACTTACCAGACGAGTTCGTTGGTATTTAAGGGGTGACCACTGTCTGCTCCTTTTTTTCCAACAACCACGGATGAAATAATACACTGTAAAAATGCTTTTGTCTGTCTTTTCCTGGTTTCCTTGGAAAACATTTTTTTTTTACTATCTGTGAAAGACCTTGAGCCAAGCAATCAACATTACACACAATCTTCCCTTCGCCTTAACGTGAAATATTTATGATAGAATTTAACACTGACTGCGGTGGGTAATTTTATATCATCGGTGTCCAGAAATTTTGTAGAACATTATCCCTGGTTTCTCTGTGTTTTGAAATGATCTGAACATTCAGAAGTATTATCTTTTAAATTTGCATTGGTTTGAGAGAGAGAAAAGGAGAGAGAGGACAATAAAAAGCTAAAACTTTGTGGGTGAGAATTAAAACACAGATGTTCTTGTAGGCACCCTGGAAATGTAGTCTGTGGTCTACCCATTGAGTAGCAGATCGTTATCTGTCATTCACTAATGAACAACAGATAAAAGCTATCTAGAATTATTCAAATCTTGCAGCTAGTAAAGGGCTGACAATCTGTAAGAAAAAAACGTAACGTTTCCATAGATCATACTACCCAAGGTCATACCGAGTGCTTGTTTATCACGTATCTTTGCATAGAGCATCACAGTGCTGTGGAATTCGACCCAGGAATGACAAGATGTAAAACAATTGGTTTCCATCCATGTTTTTCTTGTTCCCCTTCCTTCCCTCCTTCCTTCCTTCCTTCCGTTCTTCCTTCCCTCCTTCTTTCCTTCCCTCCTTCCCTCCTTCTTTCCTCGCCTCCTCACTCATTCCCTCCCTTCTTCCCCCCTTACAAATTCCATTGTAATTGCTGATTCACAAAATCTCAGTCCATAATCAGTAACACAGAATTAGTGTGCCAACTGTCTTTGTGATAATGAGTTCTTTTTTATCTAGTGGAAAATGTTCTCTTTCAGCACACACAACTAATTCTTAAAATGTTTCTTCAAGAAATAACAGGTGATAGCCCCAGCTGGCGTAGCTCAGTGGATTGAGCACGGGCTGGGAACCAAAGTGTTGCAGGTTCGATTCCCAGTCAGGGCACATGCCTGGGTTGCAGACCATGACCTTCAGCAACCGCACATGGATGTTTCTCTCTTTCTTTCTCCTTCCCTTCCCGCTCTAAAAAATAAATAAATAAAATCTTAAAAAAAAAGAAATAACATGTGATTTTTTAGGAAAAACCAGAACAATACTTCTACTAAGCATTTCTTCTGTTTCTTTAGTCTAAATATAGTTTTGTTTGTATGCTATAGGTTTGTATCCATATTTAGTCTAATTTACAGTTATATATATGTATATATATATATACAGAAGTGCCTCATACATATAGCACTTAAACTTGTGTATATCATTTTTATATATGTAGGTAGTTTTGGATATAGTTGTATATATTTAGTCTAATTATAGTTTTATATAGGTATATGGCTTTCTATATCTATATTTATATACCTATATATTTTTGTCTAACTTACTTATATATACACACCTGTCTATGTATATGTAAGTGCTATGTATATTACATATTATGCTATAATACATGTATAATGTACACACATTACAAATTGTAATTGCCGTTGACATGAACTGAAAAATAAATAAACTAAAATTACAGAGTCTGTTTTTCTTCGCAGTCAGAGCAGCTTTTCTTTTTTTTCTTTTTTTTAAGATTTTATTTAATTATTCTTAGAGAGGGAAGGGAGGGAGAAAGAGAGAGAGAGAGAAACATCCATGTGCGGTTGCTGGGGGCCATGGCCTGCAACCCGGGCATGTGCCCTGGCTGGGAATCGAACCTGCGACCCTTTGGTTCACAGCCCGCACTCAATCCACTGACCTATGCAGCCAGGGCTGCAGCTTTTCCATAAACGCCATCAAATGCGTTGTTGGCTGATGTGTAGCATTTCAAGGACGAGTGTGAATGAGCGTTCATAATAGTAGCGTTATTCTCCCTTCACGGCCTCCCTGATTTCACACCCACGTTATCATCCAGTCCCGTACCAGCCACCTAATCCCACCGGATCATTTTCATACCTCACGACACGAGTACCCACGACACATGGAAGGAAGCCCTTCTCGTGTGGCAATGTGCTACGGGGGTATTGCTTTTTACTAACCCTTCCATGTACTTTCCTTGTATTCCTGATGAAAAGACCTTGACTTACAAGGGCATCAAATGGCCGTTGAGTGAGTCAGGCAGGAAAAAAAAACAAAAACAAAAAGAGGCTCTGTCCGTTGTTTTCATTGATGTGTGACATTTAGGGCAAAGGTCATGCAAATGTGCGGTTGCAGAATTTCGGGGTCCTCTCGGGTGTGTGGCTGTGGGGCAGACACCAGCGTGCACTAGGCACCCAGACTGAGGTCATCAGCAGCCTGCCTTATACAATTATTTAGAAGATTGCTTTTTTTATAAAGATTTTATTTATTTATTTTTAGAGATGGAAGGGAGGGAGAAAGAGAGAGAGAGAGAGAAACATCAATGTGCTGTTGGTGGGGATCATGGCTTGCAACCCAGGCATGTGCCGTGACTGGGAATCGAACCTACGACCCTTCGGTTCTCAGCCCGAGCTCCATCCACTGAGCTACGCCAGCCAGGGCTACAAGATTGCTTTTAAAAAAATGGTTCATTATCCTCACCCAAGGACAGTTTTGGTTTTCATTGGCTTTAGGGAGAGAAAGAGAGAGACAGATTGCTTGCCTCCCCTACGCTCCCCAACCAAGGATCGAACCCACGGACCGGGGACTGAACGCACAGCCCCTCAGGCTCCAACCAACGGAGCCCCCCCAAGGCCAGGGCTGGGAGATCACTTTCTAAAAAACACCCCGAGAGCCTATCCACGCCGTGCCGTGAAGGGAGACTCGTGCTCTTACACAAACCGCCTTTTTAAGCCTCTGTCTCAGGGTCCAGATAGAATCAACGCTAGGCGCTTGCAAGCTGAGGACTATAAATGGTGTCCATCGTCGGCTGTTCTTGGGGACGCGGCCGGTGGCTGTCGGAGGATGAGAGATAAGGGCTGTGGCCCGCAGCTGCCGGCAGAGAAATGGAAACCGGTGATAGCGATCTGAGCGGCCTCCTGATACCCAGCACGCGTTCCGAGAGCTCCCCGATACAGATCGCCGCGCGGGCCCTTGGGAATCAAACACCCTCACTTTGTCAGAGGGAAGTAATTATCCTGCCTGACCTTCCTTCCACGGCGCGGCCGGCCTTGCAGATGCCGCGCGGCTGGCCTGTCGGCGGCTCTCCGGAGCTTGCCTTCCTTGTGTGCGCTGAAAAAAAAAAAAACAGCAAGATTTTTAGCTCCCATTTCACAAGCCTGCCAGGGTTCGCCACGCGGAGCATCAGTCACTGCAAGACCATCTCCGTCTTGGACTCATTTTCCTCATTTGCAGGAGGCATAGCTTTTGGGCGAGGGGAAGGCATGGGCATGCCTTTTCAATGGTTTTCGGTGCACCGGGAACACGCTGGCATTGCACACTGGTGGTTCCATGGCGTGTAAACCTTCCTCCCTGCGGCGCATGCTGGCTCACGGCCCGTTGCTGATGGGCCCGGAGTATTTGGGGGGTGGGGATGATGGTGTGGAAGTCACTCCCCAGGGCGGCTTAGCAAGTTTCCTTAGTGAGCGTGTGTCCTTGGGTCGGTCGCTAGTGTGGATTTGGTAGTGACCTGTGAAATGACACAGACGTAGGTGCACACCCATACCCGAATATCGGGTGAATTCGGGTGCAGACACACCCGGCACTCAGGGTGGACCCCCCAGCACGGAGCAGTCCAGACCTTTCCCCGCGCCTCCCCAACAAGAGTCTCAGCTCAGCTGTTTCTGCTGCCCAACCCCAGCGGACGATCTATAACCGAAGTGGCCACTGTCTCTCGTCACCTGCCAGAGGCGGAAACACCCAGAATTCTCTTTCCAGGCTGGTCCGCCCGTGTGGCTTACGCAGAGCCGGTGGCTGGAGAAGGGACAACCGGGATTTCTGAGTGGATGTCACTCATCCTTAGGTCTTGAGGGGAAGGAAAGAAAATCAGAAGGACGTGTGCGGGCCCTTTGCTGAGTCCCAGGAATGCAGACACATGGAAATGCAAGCATTTTTTGCTCTAATGGAAGTCGGGGAGGCAGACAGGTGGCAGGAAATTCAGCGCGGCCGGAGCTCTGGGACGGACAGCCCAAACAAACGGGCAAATCCGTACATCTGTCCTGCCTCCGTGGGTAGCTAAAAAAGAAAAGAATTCATGCCAGACTCTGTCCTCAGAATAGGCAAATGTAGGATCATGCATGTCCACCCACCGTCTAAGACAAAATGGGCGTCTCGCAAAAATTCATTCTTTGTGTCTTCCTTTCTCTGTTGATGGTACAACGTCCATAAACCAGGTAACCGGACCCCAGCGGGGATTTCGCTGTGCCTCCAGGGCACCGGCCACTTCCTGTGGGAATCCTATTCGCACGGTTGCCCACCCAGCCCCCCCGGGGCAAATGGACACCAGGGCAGAACACCTCCCATCCCCCCACCCCACCCCTATACTCTTCAAGGGGTAGATTTGGTTTTGCTCCGCAGAGTAAGGTGGGGCAAACAAACGGAGACACAATTCCCGGTTCAGATGGGGCAGGGAGTTAAGTCTCAAAGTGCCCTGAACTGAAATTCAAACAGGGAAGAGAAAGGGGAAAAAAAAAGGTAACAGCAGGAGCAAGAACTGGGAGATAAATTCAAAAATGTGTGACTGACTCGTAATTGGAATGCCAGAGGAGAACCAAGTGAGAAGGGACGGGAAGACATGTGTGAAGGAATAATAACCAGACTTGTCCCCCAATCAATACCCGACACCGACCACGTAATGCCATGCGGGAGAGCCGGAAAATCCCCAAATATTGGGAGATTAAAGAGCACCATTCTAAAGAGCACCTTGGTTCCAGGAGAAATGTCAAAAAAAATTTTTAACGTGTTTCCAAAATCAATCAAAATGAACAGAAAATGTTAACATTGGTGAATCAGAGAAACTCATGCTTAAAGGGTCTCTTTGGACCACAGAGTGCATTTATTAAAATAGAATAAATACGAATCACCTGTGATGTAAGCTCCCACTTTAAACGCCGAGGAAAAGAAGAACCATTGAAGTCTCAATCTAGCGGGAGAAAAAAAAATAATAAAAATGAAAACAGGCATTCATAAATTAAACAGGAAATCAATCCCCCAAAAATCAATACCAGCCAACGCCGCCGATTTGAAAAGGTCAGTAGAATTGACAAAGCCTCTCGCCAGGCTGGGAGGCACACACATTCCGTCCAGATCATGCAGCTCATGGGTATCCATGTATGTTGTGTATATTCACATACGAATGCATTTCATACACCACACATGTTTCATACATCATGAAATATAAATATTGCATGTCACTAGTACATGTAAATATATATACACCATGCACTTGAATGTACGTTGTGCATACCATGGATATCACACAGAAAGACAGAGAGACTACGTAGGCTGATCCCAAGCTACCCATCGTCCAGTGGGCAGAAAGGACCTTTTGAGTATCTCATGGATATGAACTTGGAAGGACAGCAAATGTAGCTAATTAAACACATGACAACGGTAAGGACGCGGGTATGAATGAAGTGAGGGACAGGAGCCCGACATGAAGAGCCATGTTACAATTAATGTATTGATTAAGGGTTTGCTATGAAAGCCCTGGCTGGCGTAGCTCAGTGGAATGAGCTCAAGGTTAATGACGGAAGCCCGGGCAGGCGGGGCGGAACGGCTCCTCATTAATTCCCACAATTAGGTGACGGGACACCAGGAAAGGAAGATGCCCGGGTAGGTGCGGCTACTTAAGGGGGGCGGGGGGGCGGGGCAGTCTCTTCTCTCATTGTCTGCTGAGAGCGTGTGCTCCGCGGAGGATTGGCGAAGGCTGTTGTTAGGTGTAGCTCTTGGGTGTTTTCTATCCGTTCAGCCCAGGAGCTTTGTAAAATGATGTATTTATAGATACACACAAAGACGTATCTCCATCTAAGCACATACATACGAAATGTGCATTTACTTATGAAATCAATATGCATAAATGTTTATACCTATATGCCTATATATATATAGATAGATAGATATAGATATATATAAAGCACATTTCATAACCACACAGCGTTAGGAATCCGGCTGTCTGGGTTCTGTGCCTCTGCCATAAAGCGAATATCGCCATAAAGTGAGGGAGTCCAACAGTTGGCTTTCCCAGGACACACACAAGTCATGCTGACACTGTGTTGTAGAGTCCAGTGATTTTGAGCCTTTTTCTTAATTTGGATTTTTTTTTGGTCTTTTTTAAAAAAGGATTTCACTTAAGCCCTGGCTGGCGTAGCTCAGTGGATGGAGCGTGGGCTACGAACCAAAGCGTCGCAGGTTCGATTCCCAGTCAGGGCACATGCCTGGGTTGCAGGCCACAGCCCCCAGCAACCGCACATGGATGTTTCTCTCTCTCTCTCTCTCTCTCCCCCTCCTTTTCCTCTCTGAAAATAAATAAATAAAATCTTAAAAAAAAAAGAGTTTGCTATGAGTGGAAGGGCTTGATAGGGTTCAACTCACTGAGTAGTTTTTTTTTAACTCTTGGAGACCATATTATCTCAATGTTGCCGGGAAGGAAGCAACAGCACAGAGATGGACCATGTCAGGACTCGACATGGGTTGCGTCCTCACCAATCTTGGTGGCAGTAAGGAAATCGGTCTCTGTCGGCCACCACGGTTCACGGTCCCTTCTGCACCCGTGGTTCTGAACCCCCATTGGCAGGCGCTGGGGGTTCCCATGGAGCAGGGAGCCCCGGGAGTGGGGCGGAGTGAGGAAGAGGAGAAGCATACACCTGGGTGTACTTGTAGCAAGCGTTGGCTGCTCAGAAAGTCCCGTGCAGAGACAATCACTCAGTCACCTTTCGGCTTGGCAGCGAAGGGCACCGCATGCTATTCAGGTGGAGACCCATCGGCCATCCTTCTGCACCCAGGTCTCTGTGGGCTGTCAGAATGATTCAGCCCACGCTATGTGTATGACGTAACGTCACACTCTCCATCGTATGAGCATATTTCTAGTTATCCATGCTCCCCACTTAAGGATGCTAATCAGGGTATGTTTGTTTTACAATCCTTCCTTGGAACACGGAAGGTATCTTCCCAACTTCACGGGAGAAGAGGCATTAAAACACTTCACCTTAGACGTGGAATCGTGGACAGATGGACGGACAGCTGTCAGAAGGGGGGCGGGGACTGACTGAAGGAAGAGGCAGGGAGCGGTCAAAGGATGTAGATGAAGGACCGTGGACGTGGACAAGGGCGTGGAGATTGACCGTGGAAACTGGGGTTGGGCTAGGAGGAGAAGAGATTAAGAGATTATTTAATTTAGATGGATGGAATCCTGGCCAAAATGCATTTGAAAAACAAACAAACAACTTAATGTTTTCTTTAAAAATTTTTTATTTACTTATTTTTAGAGAGGGAAGGGAGAGAGAAAGAGAGACAGAGAGAAACATCCATGTGCGGTTGCTGGGGGTCCGGAATCCTGGGATCTTTGTCCTTCCTGCTTGATCTATTTGCCGGGCATTGTATTCTCAAGGTCCATCCATGTGGTGGCCAAGGGCAGTGTTTCAACATTCTGTTGTGGCCGAGGAGTGTTCCGTGGTACGTGTGAGCCCTGTCGTCTCCACGCAGTCATCCATCCAGGGACTCTTGGGTCGTCTCCACGTCATGTCCACCGTGAATAACGCTGCGATGAAATGAACAGCGTATGCCCGAGCATTTTGCAAAGGAACCGGCGTGCTTTGAGAAAGCGGTTTCAACCCACGGCGATGAGGTATTTTTGTAAAATCTTGATGTGGGACTCCCTAGCGCCTTCATCAACGTAAGTGAAGGGAGGGTTTATTTTGTGCCGGTTATGTGGAATCAAAGACACTAATTATGGGCTGCCCTTCTCCGACCACTCATTGAGTTTCGGGATTCTTCAGGGTAGCGAGAGGGCATGCTGAAATAGCATACACAGTACAATCCTCTGGGTATCTTGAGGCTGACGCATTTGAATTACTAATGAATCCGGAGCATATTTCCATGCATTTAAGGAGTAAGAGTGTTTCCTGTTTTCTGTCATGACTGATAATATAATATAAATGTTATATTTATATGTATTCTGTTCATTTATGATGCAATTAACATAAAAAATTAACAGAAGGTTACTTCTGTGAAAGATATGTTGACAGCCATTTTTCAGAATGACATGATGATTTGTTTTCTGTTTATGTGACTTAAAAAACTACGCAAGAAAATGAAGAATAATACCTTGCTTTTGATTGTGGAATGGTGCTCAGCTCACTTACCCCTGATGAATGTGATGTCATTTATTTCTAAGCGTGTTCCCTCCTTCTTACACGGAAGCATTTTTGCAGAAATATATCAATTCTATTCAACAACCAAAATTGGAACTATTACTCTTGACTCTCGCTCGAGACTGAAAAATAAGTCAGAGAGTATGACAAGCAGGAGATGAATTCTCCTTATCAAAACATTGGCATAAACGGAGAAAAAAAATGACTTCAATTTTTGGAAAGTTACTAAAAAAAATACCATTTTTGAAATGTACCACATTCGGGTGAGTTGGGTCTCTCCCCGCGTGACCTGGCTTTTCTCAGAAATCTAGTTATAAAATGTTCAATTACGGTGTGTCGTTTGCTGGACTGGCCTGTTCCAGAGAACATTTCAAAGAGTCAGGAAGGTACAGAGTGTGATGTTTTTGCAGAGAAAAATAATAATAATTCAGAGAAACGGAGACAAGAACCGCCAGGCGTAAGGGAAGCTGAGCGATGTATACCGGGCGCAGGTGGAACGTGACAGAAAGAAGTCAACCAGAACAAGAATAAGCCCCCGGAATTAACTGCTAAACTACCGAAGGTTTTCCGGAAGGAGGAAGACTTTGATTTGCACAGGTGGCTTTTAACGACTCACTAGCTGAGCATAGCCACGCCTTCCTGAGTCAAACCTTGGTGGAATCAAGTTCCTCGCTGGGCGTGTTTAAGCAGCGTGAGTGAGGTTGGCATGATCGGTCAGGGATCATCCTGGCTGACACCGTGTGCCAGGCTTCGAAAGCTACCTTCATTCATTCACCTGTGCTCCCTCATGCCGCCAGGTGGGAGGGAAGGGGATTCGGGGCACACCAGCAGGAAGCAAACTCAGAAGACCACCCGGATCCAACAGAAAGTTCTCCCCATGAACTTCCTTCGTCTTCGAAATCCCTGGGGAGTGAGAGTAGTAAGTATCCCTGTGATTGGAGAGCATAAAATCAGATCACATGGAGTCCCATGGGACTGGCTATGGAAATTCAGGGCTCTGGAATATTCTATCCGAATGTGCTACACTCTGCAACCATGGGTGCTCTCTCCGAGCTGGGTTCTGGCCGATGGGATGACGGTGAGTTTCCTGCCCAGCAAAACGCTGACCTCTGAGGGGGCTTCCGCTGAAGAAGGCGGCTCTGCTTTTCATGAGCCTAAGGGTTTGTCCCACAGTTCGCAATCCTACCCGAAGTACATGACGTTTACTGAGATAACAACAGTTGAGCACAGGTCCATTTTTATGCGCCTTGCGTCTAGATGGTTTCGGCGTTTCAGAACGGCCTTGTGCTATCCTCCGAATGCCTGCGAGATTAGCACCTCTTCCCGCAGGGAGCCGGGGGTTATTTTCCGTGCGTTTCTGGCTTGGACCTCATTGTACCCACTGAACCACGGGTTCCGCACCATTGTGATCCACGAGGAAGACGCTTTTCGACGGGCAATGATTCAGATCACCTGTGTCTCGGTCCAGAGGGAAAGCGTTGCCCTGGGAATTGTGATGTGTCACATGTTCCTCGGAAGTCACATCATTCTGCAGGGAAGGATGAAAAAGATGGACAACAGGGAGGTCCCAGTCATTCGCTCGACATTCATGTGGCATTTACCGTGGGTCTCGTAACTAAGCAGCAGCCTTGAGAGACTGAAAGATTCTAACACTCACTGTACATAATGTGCACTCTCTGGCCCAAATTTTTGAGGGAAAAATAAGGAGGCTCGTTATCCATGGGTATAATGATTATATACCACGAGTATAATGATTATATACTGCAGGTATCATAATGCCGTGTGTAATGCGCACAAAAACGTGGGTACACATCACACACAGCAAAACACACGGTAACTTCTCACGCAACCAGAAACCAAATCAACACTCAGCATTACAGATAGGATACCAGCTTCCCTGCAATAGATGCGATGTGTGTGGGTCCCTACAGATAGACCCGAGAAGATGTCATCCTTTGTCTTTTAGTTTTTATGGGAAAATCTGTTTCAGAGGCCTGCAACTGGGTCCACATGCTAATGTGAAGACGTCAGTGGGTCCGTGGTCTTCTGCTGTCCACGGGCGGATTGAGGCACGTTTTCCACTGGACCCCAGTGCTTAGTCTGGTGTTGGTGCCACCGGATTATTTACGCAGTAACTGATTCAGTGGGTGCCGACACCCCGGGGCAGAGTAACGAGAGGGAGACGGATTACCGATGCAAGCAAAAGGCATCGGACCCTCCTCATCCAGCAGAATCTCAACAGACTTGTCCCATGTGGACATTTGGGATATACTAATCTGGGTGGCATTGATGGATTCATTAAGAAAAAAAAATGAAATTCATTAGAGCCAAACACTATTCATATACTGCATTTATTTTAGGAAAGCTTGCACCTTACTATTTGTATTTTTGAAATAGCTCTTGGTTGGTGAAAGCCTTCCATGTCTTGGTAAGGAGGGCATACTCAAGACCAACTCCCTGGGTCCCAAGGGTGGGCTCAGGGTGTACTGGCTGTCTGGGTTTCTTACTGTTCTGATCTGCAAAACGGAAATGCATCGCCAACCACGTTGCAATACTGCCAGAGCGGTTAGATGAGAAAACACACATAAATTGCCTAGAAGAGGTTCTGGTTCTTCTTAAGAGCTATACACATGTTATTGTTATTATTGTTGTTACTATTATGATTATAATCCTGTAGCTACTGCCAGAAGCCTCCTGCCTCAGTTTTTTTTTTAAGATTTTATTTATTTATTTTTAGAGAGGGAAGGGAGGGAGAAAGAGAGAGAGAGAGAGAGAGAGAAACATCCATGTGCGGTTGCTGGGGGCCGTGGCCTGCAACCCAGGCATGTGCCCTGACTGGGAATTGAACCTGCGATGCTTTGGTTCACAGCCCACACTCCATCCACTGAGCTATGCCAGCCAGGGGGTCAGGTTCATGTTTACACCCCTGCGGTCAACCCACAAACATTTATTTTTCTGCCCTTTGTGTTGGGGACCTGGCAACTTGGTGGAGATACGCATGAGAAGGTATACCAGGTGTTGCCTGCCTGGAGCAGTGCTAGTGACGTGATTGTCAATAACAGAATACGGAAAATGTGGGGATTACTGGTTCTGAGAGGAGGGCGCCCGAGACTCTGCATTCTTTCCTGAGAAGGAGCTGTGGCGCCCATCCGTGGCTGGGTGCTGGGTACGCTCTCACCCCCTGAGGTGCGCCATCTTGGATTTCCACGTCCACCCACGTGCCTTTTGGCTCACGTGTTGCACTGACGTGTTTCATCTCTGTCTCCCTGCTTGGGGGGGACTGTCGTCAAAGGCACGGATTTGGCCTATATTTCTATGCTTGGCCAGGGGGCGGTGCTTCCAAGTTGCTCTATAACGTTGTGAACAAATCAATGCATGGTTAGAAGAACACATGGTCATAGAGGGCCCTTGAGAAAGCTACGCCGAGGGATGCGTTGTTGAAACCCTCGCCAAGCCCATGCCTCGGCCGCAGAATAATAGCTACGCCTTACGAAGGAGCTAGCTCGGGCCAAGAGTTTTAGCTTCATTAGCTCTAATTCTCACCACGGCCGGGAAAAAAAAAAAAAAAGCTGGATTTTGTCCGTGGGCCAAGCATACACTGCTAGGAGTTGCCAACATTCAGCAAGGAGGTCTGGCTGGAGACCTGAGAGGCGGTAATTCACGCGGGATTCTTGAAGAGATAGAATCTATTTTAAAATATATTTTTCGGCCCTGACTGGCGTAGCTCAGTGGATGGAGCGCGGGCTGCGAACCAAAGTGTCACAGGTTCGATTCCCAGTCAGGGCACATGCCTGGGTTGCAGGCCACGGTCCCCAGCAACCGCACATGGATGTTTCTCTCTCTCTCTCTATCTCCCTCCCTTCCCTCTCTAAAAATAAATAAATAAAATCTTAAAATATATATATATATATATTCTTCTATAGGCAGATGACTGTCTCCACCTGTGACGAGCTAGTAAGCCAACCATTAGGATCCAGTGGAACTTGTCTTTCAATGCCAGTGCCTGCCCTGGCCAGCACTTGTGTGCCCTTATTAATACGGGTCATGTTTTGTGTGATAAAACAGGATGGCTCTTCAAACATATAGGTGTGTAAAGGTCCAAATCTCTTTCCTCCCCAGCAAACAGTCGTGGCCTTACACGACAACGGAGACAAGTAGATTAATTAGCCAGTGTTTGTAAAATCCTTGGGTTTTTTTTTTCTCCCTTTTCCCTGCATTTCCAGCGGAGAGCAGAAAAAGACGAATTCTGGGAACCGTGCCTGAGGCTTTATTAAATTATCCTTGTCCTGTGCTGTGATTTACAACCTGCGGGCTGCAGATTTGTGTTCTGGAGATATTCCCAAAATGCCTGCTTCTCAGTGCCTGCGTGTTATTTTATCCGTGGCCCTTGGATGCGAAATGTGCATTTGTGTTCGAGGAGGATTTCTCTAATATATGGCCCAAATATCATCATGGCTGACGTTGCTTCCAGGTAAATGTAGGAACTAGCTTACTGCACACTAAATGACATTGGAAGTTAGAATCATGATCTCTGAAAATCATTGCATTTGTACCTTAGGAGGGTTATTATCATTTATTTCGTATTTATCTGATCTGGTCGTAATTCACGTGATCCTTTCGTCTCGGCTGTATTTTGTTGGAACTTAGTTTATCTCGTGAACTAAAAACATTGCAATTGCCAGGAAATGATTCATACCGCAGGTAAGGGTGGGGAGTTAAGAGGCTACACTAAGTTATCTTGATTTCTTTTGAAGCTCTCTTCAAAGTTATATACTATGGGCCAGGTACGAAGAGGACTTTCCTCAGAGCACGCAAAACACAGGCTTGATGAGCTGCTAGATTTTGTGATGGGAAACAGCTTCATGGATGCTGTGCTGTTGGTAGAATCCAGCATGGTTGCTTTGGGGTTGTTTGTTTTTGTTTTTGTGGGGGTTTTCCTCATTTCTGATTGTGTTGTGAGCACCCGAAACAAGCATTAGTTATGTATGTAGCTTACAGCTTTATTTTATTTCAATATTTTTAAAATATTTTTTAAAGATGTTATTTATTTATTTTTAGAGAGGGAAGGGAGGGAGATAGAGAGAGAGAAACATCCATGTGCAGTTGCTGGGGGCCGTGGCCTGCAACCCAGGCATGTGCCCTGACTGGGAATCGAACCTGCGACACTTTGGTTTGCAGCCCGCACTCCATCCACTGAGCTACGCCAGCCAGGGCAGCTTACAGCTTTATATAGGAAACTGAACATGTGTGTTTATGCATGCATCTCATGGAATTCAAAAAATTCCATTTTAAATCCAATGAGAAATTTTAACTCCATTGATTGATCTGACCTGGAGTTTTGATAGAAAAAAGAAAGAGGATCTATGTTTGTTTCTTTGCCTTTCTTTATTACGTTGCAAAGGAATGAGTTGATTCACACGTATTTTCTAGACATGGTCAAAGGGCCTATTTCAGCATCATGACTAACTCTGAGGTTTAATCAAACTGGTTACATTTTAAAACTGCTAAATTACTATTCTTTTTTTAAAGATTTTATTTACTTATTTTTAGAGAGGGGAGGGAGGGAGGGAGAGAGAGAGAGAGAGAGAGAGAGAGAAATATGAATGTGCGGTTGTTGGGGGCCCTGGCCTGCAACCCAGGCATGTGTCCTGACTGGGAATCGAACTGGTGACCCTTTGGTTCGCAGCCCACGCTCCATCCACTGAGCCACACCAGTCAGGACTGCTTTCTCTTTCCTAACATTTGTAACTGTACGTTGTGTTCCCTACCATCACCCGTCAGACAGTGATGCCTGGGAAGGCAGTGCTGATTCTGAGGACACTGAAGAAAGAGTGGATACGGTGGTGACCATCCATATCCCTGTACCCTGTCCCTGGAGCTGTGCCCTGGAATTAAGCTCCGCAACAGTGGCAGGGCACATTTTTAAATACTTATGCTCAACGCCATTTCGGTATTTTAGCTCATTTAGCTACAAACACAGTGTCTCAAAATCTCAAGAGCACCAAGATGCCCCCACCCCCGCAAAAAAAAATTAACCCTCCTTGACCACCTAGAGATAACTGTACCTCATGTTTTGCTATGAAACTCTACAGCCATTCTTTATGCTTAAAAATACCTATTGTGTGATTTTTGCCACAACATTCACATGTTCAACACATTTTTGAAGAGTGCATTTTTTCAACTGATAAGTAATATAAATAATCATGTTTGCTATTAAATACTTTTCATTTTTTTTCACAGTAATGGATGAAATATTTGCATATACAGGGTTGGGCACAAACAACACCCCTTTTTATTACAAAATCTTTCGTGCCAAAATCATAAAAGCATGTGATTCTGTAACATAACACTATCACACTCAAGCACACTCTAGGATGTTTTAGGTGAAATGTTCAAATTAAAACTAGAAATTATTATTATTATACCACATTATTAACTTACCAACCACACTCATTATGTCTGCTGGACACTGTATTATAAAATAACATATCTAGCTGTCTCAGGCTAAGTATTTAGAAAATTAAAGTATCATTTTTATCAACTGTGTGTTAGTAAATACCCTCATTGAAAACTGTAAGTCCTACCCCCTATTATATGCTGCTGTAAAATCTTAAAATGAAATGCATCATCGTACTTTCTTTTCAAATGAAAGAAAATGACGTTGGTGTCTCTTCCGGAAACGGCAAATCGAAATAAATAAATCCATCCACGAAACTTGCCGTGTGGAAGTGGCACCGAACCCGAGCTGATGTAGCTAGGTCAGGTCTCCGCGTCTTAAGAAAGTAGACATTCGGGCTTCAAAAGTTGTGATGCATTAATAAATACCCCGGATGTGGGTCATTTTGAGTGAGAGACAAATAGGTAGTATTTTGTCTTCTCTGATTAGTTCGTGGAAGTCTGGAGAGCATTCATATGTGAACATGCATTTAAGGCATTCCCATGCACTTTTCCTACAGACACTGAAAAGCTTCAAGACCGCTTACTATGTGTGACCTTGGCTGTCCTATGAAATTCAAGGCCTCTGCTCAGAGTTCCCAGCCTTCGATATGCTAATGAGACAAAACCAGGCAAATCCAGGAAGGAGATTAGGATATGTAAAATGTCAATTAAATTCAGATAATGAGAAAACCAATGTGCAGTGGAAATCCCACGAGGGGGTGCTTATACATATGAATATTTACATAGCAGGAAAAAATAGAATTCACTTGAAGAACAGAATTTTTAAAAAAAAGAGACAACATCACTTGAAGGGATTTTGCCCACTTTGAATAAATCTGATAATGGGTTGTGAGAAAGTAAATAAACATCCAATTACAATAATTTCTGGGTATTTACTTCATGAAACTAAAATCCCATAATCATACCAAACTGAAATGGAATATCAACTTGTGAGATGTTATTTTGGGGCCTTTGGATAGAATTTGGTGCCTGGGGTCATTGAATAATTTTTAAGTGCCCTTTCAAAGACTCGAGAATCATAATTTTAATTAAACAGACTCGATATAGTTAATGTCTACAAAATCTGATTCATGATAACATGTCTATAGATTTTCCAGGCATCTAGAGTTTTGGACAAAATTTCTACAAACTAAGGATTTTCCCAAAGCAGTGGATTTCAGGAAAAGAACCCATATTCAATGTTTCCTGATAATGACAGGATAGGTCACCATTGTTTCCTCTTCTGAATCAATGTGTTTCTTAGAGTTTTTGCTATATTTATTGGAGGGACATTGGTTAATAAAATTATATGGGTTTCCAGCCCTGGCTGGTGTAGCTCAGTGGATTGAGCAGGGGCTGCGAACCAAAGTGTCACAGGTTCGATTCCCACTCAGGGCACATGCCTGGGTTGCAGGCCATGGCCCCCAGCAACTGCACATTGATGTATCCCTCTCTTTCACTTTCTCCCTCCCTTCCCTCTCTAAAAGCAAATAAACAAAATCTTTTTAAAAAATTAGATGGGTTTCCCGCAGACAGCCGTATGACACATCATCTGTGTATTGTATTGTATACCCCCTACCCAGACTCTAGTCTCTTCCCATCACCCTCTATTCCCCACCCCTCCGCCCTTCATGGCTGCCCCCAACCCCATTGCTCCCATATGCCTTTAACATTCAAGGCTGCATTTTTGGTATAAGCGCTTTTAGCACCTGGTAAAGAAGGAGAAAATGCAAGGTCTGAAAATCTCTCGTCCTTCCCGGAGTTGCCAAAAATCACTGTCTCTGGTTCTGCCGTTGCTTCTGTGCACGAGAAAGAGAAATGCTGAGCAGCGAAACAGTAATTCACTCTCAGGGCTGTCGGAGACGCGTGTGAAATGTTTTTTAAAAGAATGTGAAGGGTGGTGCTTTTCTGTCTTCGTGTATCACGTCTTGCTGTCTGCATGCAAGGTCACCCACTTCTCAATAGCTCAGCTCAAAGATGCAAGTCCGCTGTCCCCAAGGTATGCAGTGGTGCTCAATTTCCAAGTCACTTCTACGTGAAGGAGGGGGCAAAGTTGCGAATGCTGTTTACCAAAAAATGCATAAAACAATGGACTTGAGTGAGTTCTCTATGTCCCCCTGCATGTAGCGTTTACTTTGCATGGTAGCAATGAGAATGGAGTCCTATTCACCCTGACCCCAAACAGCCTCACGACTTCCTTGGTCCCAATAGGTCTGGGCCAACGTTCAAGGAAGTACCTGACAGGCGACAGTCCGAGGCAGGAAAGTGTTGACATCACGGATCTCTAGGCAGGTGCCGCGTTATCTGACCTTGCCGGGCTGATAATCCAATGCCAAGGTGAGGAGAAGGAAGTGGTGATGAAGTGTGTGCTCCCAGGTCCCCTGCCGCTTTGCTGACCAGCACTGCACCGGGAAACCGGCCCTCCTGTCCACGGACGCATGAATGGATGGTGGCGATAGGAAGGGGGTCGGGGGAGGGAGACGAGAATATTGTGATAGTATTGAGTGTTTCCAAAGAAAGCAATGATGTCCTTTGTGACAACACGGATGAACCTGGAGGACATTATGCTAAGTGAAATAAGAAAGACGAATATAGCCCTGGCTGGCGTAGCTCAGTGGATTGAGCGTGGGCTGCGAACCAAAGCATCACAGGTTCGATTCTCAGTCAGGGCACATGCCTGGGTTGCAGGCCATGACCCCCAGCAACCACACATTGATGTTTCTCTCTCTCTTTCTCCCTCCTTTCCCTCTCTAAAAATAAATAAATAACATCTTTGAAAAAATTTTTTAAAAGAAAGATGAATATTACAAGATGCCACTTATGTGTAGAATTTTTAAAAAATGAAGTCACAGAAGCAGAGAGTAGAACGGTGGCTGCCAGGGGCTGGGGGCGGGGGAAAGAGGGAGAGGTTAAACAGGAGACAAAATGTTTCAGTTGGGCAAGAAGTGTGCGTTCTGAGAAGCTAATGCACAGAACGCTGATGACTGTTCACACTACTGTAGTGTATTGTCAACATTTGCTGAAAGACTCAGTCTTAAGGGTTCTTAACTCACACACACACACAGGACGGTCAGTAGCTGGGGTGTCACACAGTTTAATTAGCTTCTTTCCAGCGATCATTTCAGAATACATACATATTTCAAGTCCTTATCTTGTACCCCTGACATCTCTAAACCTTTTTTTAAGTATTTTATTTATTTTTTTAGAGAGAGAGAAAGGCAGGGAGAAAGAGAGGGAGAGAGACATCCATGTGTGGTTGCCTCTCACATGGCCCTCACTGGGGACCTGGCCCACAACCCAGGCATGTGCCCTGACTGGGAATCGAACTGGCGACCCTTTGGTTTGCAGGCCCATGCTCAATCCACTGAGCTACGCCAGCCAAGACTCTAAAACTTTTATTTGTCACTATACCTCCATAAAGGTAGAAGAACACAAAAAAGATGAGTAAACAGCACCAGATTACAGAAGCAGGAAACAGTAGCGTGAGGTTTATCACGAAACACACTCTGTCTTAAGGGTCCCATCACGAAAAATGTGAGCAAGCCGGACACGTGGAATTCTCTAGAATTGTCCAGAGTCCCTGATATGATCCTTCCCCCACTTTGAAGACACCAGGAAGCATGAGTTGCACATTTTGGACCTCCCGCAGACTTGGGGAGTGTGCCCCACCGACGGATGAGGCTCCAAGAGCCCCGGTACCATTACTACCGTTTGCCTGTTCTTCCCTCCAATTGTTCACCCTGCTTCAGGGCAGCCGGCTTCTGGACAGTCCAGCGACCCGGGCTGACTATTCTCGTGGGCATCTGACAGGGAGAAAACTGAGTTCCAGAAGGAAATATTAGGTGACGAAGACAGACCAGCAGCCCAAAGGGCTAGGACTTTGAACCACGCCGTTCCCCAAACATCACGCGCCCTCCTGCTTTCCAAGTTCTGCATGCACGCACGCCCTTCCCCTGCAGATGTCTCTTTGCTCTTTCCATCCGTTCGTGGGTCCCTACGGAGCTCCGGGGCAGTGTGGGGCCGGTGCCCCCCGTCCTGGACCCTGTTTCAGCCCATGGCTGGTTCACAGCGCTTTCCCCGATGACTCGATCCTCTGCGATCACCCTCTGGTCTGTCAGCCCCGTAGGGCTTCCAGGGTATGTGCGTTTTATCCTTGCTTACCACTGAACTCGTTGTCATCCAAAAGAGCCAAGAAAGCGCTTCTGAGAGACTCAGTACTTAGCCTCAGCTTTTTATGCCTTTACCACTGTTGATATGTCAAGAGCCTGGCCAGGTATGGTCCTGGACTTCGGGTCTGACCACATGGCTCCGTCTGGTAAACAACAGAACACGCATGGATAGGCCGTGGGCAATAGGCTTCTCCTTGATCTCTAGTGACATGTGACTGCCACCACCTACTTGGAGTTTGGAAGAAAGACAAATGAAACGCAGCCGGGCCCTGGCTGGTGCGGCTCAGTGGATTGAGCGTGGGCTTCGAACCAAAGCGTCGCAGGTTCGATTCCCAGTTGGGGCACAGGCCTGGGTTGTAAGCCAGGTCCCCAGTAGGGGGTGCTCGAGAGGCAACCACACATCAATGTTTCTCTCGTTCTCTTTCTCCCTCCCTTCCAATCTCTCTAAAAATAAATAAATAAAATTTTAAAGAAAAAAAGAAGAAACACAGCTGAAAGAAACCCCAGCCTTGACCCCAGCTGAGGGCTGGAGCAACTTGCCTCGCACCAGCCCGTACGAACCATCCCTTTCAGCATTCAGACATGTGGTCACGTTGGAGAACTATTAAAACGCACGTGTCAAATGGAGTTGTCGAAACACTTTCAGATGTAATGGACATGTATTTTCAATGGCTGGGTTTTTCCCCCCTTCCTTGTCTGGGACGTCAACGCCAGCTTTTGCACCAACACGTGTAGCTGCTTCAAAGCAGGGACACGTCCTGGTAACCCGGGGTCCCACGTGACTTCTCAGGAGCTCCTACGAGTGAGTCTCTCTGAAGTCTCCGTCACTCAATGACATGGGCCGACTCTTTCACATTCAGCCTTTAGAAATATCGGATCTTGGAGAAGAGAAGAGGCCTAAGCATTTTGTTCAAGCACAGGCAGTTGGGGTAAGAAGCACACCGGAATAAAAAATTGGTATGGTTTCAGAATTGTAGCCAACACTGGGTACCATCTTCCTGTCCCCTCCCTTCTGTTAGTTGGAAACTATTGGTTTTAGGGTTTTTTTTAATAATACAACCTTTTTTTTTTAAAGATTTTATTTATTTATTTTTAGAGAGGGAAGGGAGGGAGAAAGAAAAAGAGAGAGAGAAACATCCATGTGCAGTTGCTGGGGGCCGTGGCCTGCAACCCAGGCATGTGCCCTGGCTGGGAATCGAACCTGCGATGCTTTGGTTCGCAGCCCGAGCTCCATCCACTGAGCTACGCCAGCCAGGGCTGGTTTTATGTTTTTAACTAGAGCTCCAGTATACAATTCAGTCTCAATCATCCCCTAAGAAAGCGTCCCTGCCTCAGCTTTCCCTGCACCCAATCCCCCTTTTTCCAAGCAACTGTTAGTAAGACAAAGGCCAGTGTCTCCCTGCGCCCTGCACACCCTGCCAGTCCATCTCCAGCTGGGCAGATGGTCCTTGTCAGGGACCGAATCCTTTAACCTGCTCTCAGAAGGGAAGGTCTGTCCACATGAGGCACCAGAATAGAATTCCTGCAAACAGACGCAAAGAATTTCTAATTCAAGCCATTGTCCGTTTAATTCAACCAAGCCGTGCATTTCTAATGGCATATAACTGGGTTTTTTTTAAGAGGCCATGAGAAGGGGTATGGAAAAATCCACAGGACACTCATTGACCTGGTTGCATCCCGGGAAGGTCTGGGTCACTCCTCTATGACTTGAAGAAATGTCCTCACAGAAGGAGGAGGCACCTGTCTCGCGGGGCAGGCGGGAAATGAGTGGCATGCCCTCACAAGTCAACCACCAGCCTGGGTGTACGATGGTCCAGCTAGCAGCCCGGAAAAAGAGCCAAAGTGGACCTCACGTGAGCTCGATTTTCCTTCCGCCGGAGTGCTACCCAGCGTCCACCGAAAACTAGAATTCACAGTGAAGGAGCTAACAGCTGAGTGAGCAAGGAGGGTGCATTCCGGGCTGGCCCACGGGTAAGAGGCGAGGGTCATGTTGAAGACCAGCCCTCTGTCCTTTAATAGATCTGAACTAAGCCACGTGGACATGGTGATTCTACTCAATTGGTCAGGGGGGTCAAGGCTCCTTCATCAGCATGATCCACCCGAAAGAGAAGGTTACTGTTTTCACAGCCTGAGATAGGGAAGGCGAATGTAGCACGGGCTGGTGTTTAGTCAAACCGGAGTGATAGCAGGCCATGGTTGTGTTAAGATAGAAACACAAACCATCCAGAATTCAGTTAGGAAAGTCAAAAAAGAGGCAACTATTACATCAAATATTACATCAAAACGGAAGTCGGTCGGACCCCTAGTCCTGGGCAAAAAGATGTCTTTTTTCAGTCTTATAGCGTCTGAGCCCGGACGGTGTGGTTCCCGCCCACTCTTAAACAGAGACGAACAGGGGCATCGTGATTTGCAAGACGGTCCTCTTCACAACGACATCCCTACTACCTTTCATCTTCATGCTGCACGTGCAGCCTCGGACGTACGAAGTGTAACACGCCACGGGCCACCTCCGTAAGAATGGAACCACGGGAACTTTTGCAGGCTGGAGGTCACGGAGCAGTTCAATGGGTCCCTAGGACAGGGATTTGGAATAAAACCTGTTACAGTGACTGTATGGAGACGCGAGGAAGCCCGGATTACCACGTGGTCTGCGTATGTGAAGTGTCTGAGGTGGGGAGCCTTCCGGAGCTTATGTCGTCCGCATGACTCGGCTGCAAAATGCTGAGCACAAGCTAAAACAGGCTCCTTCTTGTTCTCCACGGTTGGGCCTCACTTAACCTCACGACTCCAAACACCTGTGCAGAGAGATGCATAGGCACACATGTATAGAGAAGTGTATAAGCATGTGTGTGAGTCCATATATACAATATACTATGTACATAGTAAGTATATACTATATATAACTGTGATGAGTATATATAGATGTACATCCTTCTATACACTTATATATCTATATAGTTGTATATGGAATATACTATAAAATGCCTTAATTATATACTTATATATATTATATAAGTATATAAGTATACTTATATACTTATTTGGTATTTTGGGGTATCCCCCAAAGTACCAAAAACATCAAATATAAATTTATATCAATTATTGATACTTTATATGTAAAATGTAAATGTATAACTCTGTATATACTTACATAGAGTATATGCTTATATATATATGGTTGACTATTTTGCTGCATATGTATAAATATCCTTATGTAAAATATGAGAGGGAAAAAATCCATATATTCGGAATTAAGAAATTACAAAACACATAATTTTAGCTGTTGGCAGGCTTGGCTGTGCTTTAGGAGTAATCAACAAAACAAAGTAATGCAATCGCAGTACAAATTTACTCTTTATGTTGAATAATTATGCAGCAAATTTGCAATATTCATCTGTTGCTTTGATTAATTCTGTGCTAACGATAACTAAATCCTGAAGGAAAATTTTAAAGCAAACACCAAAAAAAAAAGAAGAGAAAGAAAATGGTGACGCGCTGTGGTTCAGCCACCAAAGGCGGATCGAAGTCAGTGGAAATTGATGACAGGCCCACTGAGTTCCAGATTCAAATCCTGCGAAATTGCAATCTCTTTTTTATCCAGCCGTGTCAGCTTCATATGTTTTATTGTGTTTTAACATGAGCTATGACAAGCCACAGAATTGAAATGGTTTTTGGTTCGAGGGTCGATGAGGAAGAGGATAATGAGCCATCATTTCTGAGCCGCCCGGATGGGTGGCGTCCAGGGACAAGGTCGCCCCGACTGCCTTTCACGTGTGGGCGGCCGCAGATCAAAATGAGGGGCGCATTTCCCAGCACCCGAGAGGAAGGCAGCAGCTGGCCTGGTGACCCACGCCAGAGACAAGCCTGTGGGGATGGGGGTGGGCAGGGGTGATGATGCCACATCACGATGTTGAAAGGGTCTCTCACCATCCTCCTCAGCCTGGACCACTCACTGCACGCAGCGGACACTTTCGGCACTTCGGAGAGCAGAGAAATCCGTGCACAGAGTGTGTGAGGAGAATGTAAGGGCGGGAATCCACCTCCGTGAATTTTCACGAGGTGAGTTCGCATCGAGTGAGTGACTGTCAATATGAACTGTACCGTCACCGAGGTCTCAAAATTAATCTGGACTCGGGAGACGCACCAGAATGTGACACTGTTTCTAAAGAGCGGAAAGCTTCCCACTTTTTTCTCTCCCAAAATGATTATTTAAGATGTCTGTCACGTGGGAGATAATCATTTCTAGGCTATCATATTTTTTTTCTTAGGTAACGCAATCCAATTAGATTAATAATAGAGTCACTATGTCATACCTGTCAGTTTGATGGCATTACATGACATTGCGTTACATCCACCACACATTTCTATACATATTCATTTACACCAGCACTCAATCTTCTATTTGTGTCCCAAGGGTGTGATGCTGTCCATGGCTTTTAAGACTGAGAAAAGTAAAAAAAAAAAAAATTCACAGCACCATTAGCAACATAAACAATCACATGTCTGGTATTGTCAGTCTGGTATATACGTCTTTTTTGTGTGTGGATTTTCTATTTGTTCAATATATCTTTTTTTTTAAAGATTTTATTTATTTATTTTTAGGGAGGGACGGGAGGGGGTGAGAGAGAGAAAGAGAGAGAGAGAGAGAGAGAAAGAGAGAGAAACATCAATGTGTGGTTGCTGGGGGTTATGGCCTGCAACCCAGGCATGCTCCCTGGCTGGGAATCAAACCTGGGACACTTTGGTTCCCAGCCCGCGCTCAATCCACTGAGCTACGCCAGCCAGGGCTATATTATATACATCTTTAACAGAAGGAATATTTTACCATCTCTTCATTAGTCCTATTCACTCAGACATAGGTTTTTAGAACGTGTTTTATGGTTCGCACCGTGAAATGGAAAATCTTTACTCCCCCATCTGCCTGCGATGAGGTGTCATGTGTCTGGAATCATTAGGGAGCTCTCTCACACTGGCCGGTTGTCCCAAATCTAACCATTGTGAAGGGAAAGGCCCCTTTAAAATGTTTGGTTGTGATTTAATGGTTTCTTGGAATGCTGAGTGCCCTTCCACGAGACTTGTCTGATGTCATCGCTATAGACTAGTCCCACGCGGCATTATTTGCTCTGGGAAATTTATTGCATGGTATGTATTCATACCTATAATGGAGTTCATGCATCTATAGCCTCGTTTGAGCAGAATCTAAGGTAGCTGACCACCTAACAGAATAACGGCGTCTCAATAAAGCCTGTGTATGCGTGTGGTAGAATGCGTACCACATGTGGCTTCAGCCTGCGGCTTCGTGAGTCGGGACTCCCAGACGCATCCACATGGACGGGTCCCAGAACAAGACCTAAAACATCTTCATCATCCCAGGGAGGGGCTCTGCACCCCTTTCCCCAAAACTCTGTATCTCAAGACACCATGGATCTGTCTGGGCTGCTTGGGGACTTCCTCTCCGTAGAATCACACAGTAGGTACATTTTTGGTGTGCATACTGGGCTGCTCTCACGAAACAAAATGTTTTCGAGGTTCATGCATGCTGTTGTCAAATCACTATGATGTCTGTTTGTTTGACTGAATTCTGAGTGGTATTCCAATGTGTGAATATGACAGATTTTTGTTTCACGTTTTCTCCCATTGATGGGCATTTCTGGTGCGCCAGTCCACTCGACGAGTAATAAAATCAGTTACTGATTTCGAGCCGCCATGCTAACTGATCTCATTGAGACGGAAGTGCCTACTGTCCTCGATTTGAACTTTGTCACGAATGATAATGAGGGAAAATGCAAGCGAGCACATGGGAAATCAACATGGCGAAAAGGACAGTGGAATCTCCTTGATATTCCTTAAACTATGTATTTTATGTATCGGTGGAATACTTTCAAAGAGACCTTGGTGAAGAAGCTAAGGTTCCAACATCAGCAACAACAAAAGACCACGTGCCACTCCGGTGTTCCCCGGGAACTGACGGAAGAATTCAATGGCATTAGGGCCCACCTAAGGTCTTGACCTAAGAACAGGCACTTTGGAACACTCTGTACAAGTATTCAGAGTTGGATATTGTTCTTGAAACATCCGAGTGAATACCAAGGCCATCAAAAATTCTTTTTTTTAAAGACTTTATTTATTTATTTTTAGAGGGGGAAGGGAGGGAGAAAGAGAGAGAGAGAGAGAGACATCAATGTGCAGTTGCTGGGGGTCATGGCCTACAACCCAGGCATGTGCCCTGACTGGGAATCAAACCTGTGACACTTTGATTTGAAGCCCACGCTCAATCCACTGAGCTACGCCAGCCAGGGCCCATGAAAAATTCTTACTCCTGGGTTTTGTTTTTTTTTATGGACAAGCATTTCAGGACATACTGGGAACAGATTTTGATTGTGAATCTTTTCCAGTGGTAATCTTTTTCAATTTCTTTTTCTCGCAAATTAGCAGAGGCGTCTTATTCTTCCAAGGACATTTTCCTTCCAGAAGGAGGTTTTCTCAGCCAGTAATCTACATATGCGCTGAAAATTCCAGAAAACATGTTACGTACAAAGGGGCTGATGCGCCTTTTCCTAGCCAGGGTCGATACCTTGGATCAGACACCCTTTGACACGCGATGACATTAATAATTGCGGCTTCGGCGGTGACAGCGTGTGTAACCTTGCTGATATGTCGAGAAAGAGCAGGAAAAAAATGATGTCTTCCCATTTGGGGAACCCATCTGTCCGTTCCTAAAATAAAGCCCGGTAATGTCTGTGTTCCCACGGCAGCCAGCAGTTCTGGAAGAGCGAGGATCTCACCTGCTGAGAAATCCTCTCAGGATTCAGGCTGCTCCAAAACTTCCAAGAAAACAAAACTTGTGCCAAAGGATTACATCCATGCCCTTGCACCGCCATGGATTCAGAATTTCTAACCATGAACGTGTATGAACGCGATTTTAGATTGTGACCGAGCTCAACATTCGTGCTCCTAAATGTCTCTTCTGGAGAGGATAAGCGTCATTAATATTTATAATTTTATACTTAGAAGAGGGCTCGGAAAGACTTTCCCATTTAATTTTATTTCCAAGAGCGGGCTTGCTCTGTCGGTCCGCTGATTTAGGATAAAGATGGCTCCCTTTCAATCTGTTCCTCGCAGAAAAATAACAAGTGAGAACATTTGGGACCACAAATCTTATTTCAAGGACGGCATCACTGGAAGCTGAAATCAAATATGGAAATGTTAATGATTTATTTTACGCAAATCCAACGAGCATAAATAATTTCCTAGTCACATGCAGAAGCCATTTTGTCTTATTGATCCTGATAGGTTTATCAGCTCTCGTAAATCAGAGGGAACACACATACAGATACTTTTTTTAAAATGTGGAAATATAAGCAGTCTTTGCTTTAACTTCATCTGGTGTGAAAGAAGCAGCTATCATGTTCCTATTCAAATTGAATTTTTTATTTTTCTGGCAAGAAAAACAATGATATAAAAACCAATGTGTACTTGGTTTTCTGCATTTCTGGACACACAAGCCCCAGAGGAAAAACGTCAGGGTGATTAGGGACAACCAGCAGGGCTGATTTAGCTAGTCCCGAGCATTTTTTTTAAGGATTTTATTTATTTATTTATTTTTAGAGAGGGGAGGGAGGGAGAAAGAGAGAGAGAGAGAGAAACATCCATGTGCGGTTGCTGGGGGCTGTGGCCTGCAACCCAGGCATGTGCCCTGACTGGGAATCGAACCTGCGACGCTTTGGTTTGCAGCCCGCGCTCCATCCACTGAGCTAGGCCAACCAGGGTGAAAAACACCTTTTATTCCCCTCTTTGGAGCCGTTGTCTCTCCTTTCTCTGTCCCCTGAGGCTGCAATGTACGGGTCACATCAAGGGGCTCTTCTGAAATCTGGAAGCCCCGTTGGTAGTTCCCACCAGAATCTCCGGCAGGGAAACGAGGGTTCCGGGTTTTGTGTCGGTGGTGCGGCCTTAGCCCGCTTTTTCCCCCCGCAGGTCACAGGGCACCTCCAGCCCCCCAGCCCCCATGCTTACCCAATGCTTCCTTCTGTAGACACTGGTAGCCTCCATCTGTGCTTCCTTGGACCTAAGGTGGGGACCGCTCCATTGTTGCTGGTGCTGGGTTCTTGCCTGGACAGTGCTGGTGTTTCTACACCCTGGGGCGTTTCACAAGGAAATGCTCTGGGGTGTGCGCTACCTGGCACAAGAGTTCTTCGTCACAGAGAAAGGGGAGCTCGCTAGTGGCTAGGGAACCACGGTGGACTCTGTCGTCTGTCTCAAATTATAGTCTCTCGTTCTCGGGTTTTGTGTCTTTCCGACTAGACCGTGCACCTGGAGTTCTCTGTCTGAACCCCTGAGTGCGTGTTTGTTCTATGGGTGCACATTGGGGCATCTTTCTAAAAGGCCACCTACTATGAGCTAAGGAATAATCATCGAGATACGCACAGTGGTGAAGCGCTGAATACAAAGGTGGAGTTCTCATGTTGTTTCGTGAGGTTTAATGCCATACAGGGTAGATGTTTTAAAGTTATGTGTTTGGGTTATATACACACCTTTTGTGTCAACTGGATTGAAGTTAGGTTTTTGTTTAAGATTTTTTTAACCATTTTATTTATTTATTTTAGAGAGGGGAGGGAGGGAGAGAGAGAGGGAGAGAAACACCAATGTGCGGTTGCTGGGGCCGTGGCCTGCAACCCAGGCATGTACCCTGGCTGGGAATCGAACCTGCGACACTTTGGTTCGCAGCCCATACTCCATCCCCTGAGCTACATCAGCCAGGGCCGAAGTCAGGTTTAATTAGAAATACTTCTTTGGCAATATTCTTGACTTGGTACTCGTAAACATAAATAAGTTTCTTATTTCTGTATTTCTGAGTCTAGTTCACATTCATCACCTGATTACTTACTGCTTACACCTGGACTTGTGACACCTGGACTTGTGAGGTTTCTCAACTGCTTACACCTGGACTTGTGACTTCAATATGGCAGTTTTGGGGGGTAATTACAAAAAGAAACGTTGCCGTATATTTACACGAAAGACACTTAAAAATTTGAGTCAATAGCATCACCATTCAATACAGAATCCTCATGAGAACACACAGTTCAGGGGCAAGGTGAGCAGAGATACACAAAGGGTAGTTGTTATATTAGCATAAGTTTCCAGCGAAATGAGTCAGGCTGGCATGTGACACGGAGGGAAATAAAAACGCAGACAACCTATCGGGTGAGTGAATGAAGATTAACGTTAGGGGTTGCTGTAATTAAAACAAGAGACCAAATGCGTACCCTGGGGAATTACGACCCCTAGATCGAAATCCAAACACTATTGTCGAGGGAAACGTGATAAAGCACAGGCCAACAAGGGACTTGACGGCTTCAGGGGACGCAAAGTGATATATTCATCTAACTTAGACGGGATTCGTTCTGGGGATCAAAAGGTCTGAGGACATTTATGGCATGTCAATGCGGGCTGCGTGGGGCGAGTGCCACATGGGTTGGGAGGGCTTGGGAGAAACCGGTTATTGTAAATGTTTTCTTGCTCTTTTCTCTGTTGTTACGGTTTTGTAGAGAAAGAATGTCCCGTGTAGCACCCCTTCTCTCAGTGCCTGGGATCTGCTAGGGTTTACGTCCGGCGTGTCCCACAGCAGCAGGGCGGTGAGCGAATTCACCGTCAGGAGAACGACAATGAAGTTATCCGGGGCGGAGGAAGGGCAGGGTTCATCAGTCCCTACCTTTGACAGGAAATGTCCAGGGCTGTGGCGAGGAATACAGACCACTCCTCCGGCTTCTGTAGCATTCTCGCCTGGCTGTGGTCAACGCCTTTCAGCCTGTGAGTCATGGATGTGGAGTTGGGGATTTGTCACGTTTGCACGACCTCTGAGCACCTTCCGGGGGTGGACACATGCCCCTCGGAGATTCCGGGTGAGGAGGTAGAGTCAACGGGGAGCACGACCCATTTCTGGTCACGTCTCAGCCTCGTGCAGCTGGGATCAAGCAGGGAGGTCGGTGGCGGGGGTGGGGTGGGTGGGGGAGCTGCCAGTGGGAAATCTTTACCAACAGTCTCCAAATCCTGGCTGTCCCATCTCTGTGTCATTCTGTGGCATTGAATATTGGCTGTGCTAGTGAATTCTGTCTACCCAGTAGGAGAGGGTAGAACTGATGGGCTAACTCGGAGTTCCCTCTTGCTGGTCCGCTCAGTTCTCACCCTCTTTTTTTTAAATATGTATTTTAGATTTTATTTATTTATTTTTAGAGAGGGAAGGGAGGGAGAAAGAGAGTGAGAGAGAGAAACATCAATGTGCAGTTGCTGAGGGCCATGGCCTGCAACCCAGGCATGTGCCCTGACTCGGAATCGAACCTGTGATGCTTTGGTTCACAGCCCGCGCTAAATCCACTGAGCTACACCAGCCAGGGTTAGTTGTCATCTTCTTGATGTTCAGGCTTTGATAAAACAAGAAGCCAGGTACCAGAGGTCCACATGGCAAGGAAACCGGTGTGGCCTTTGGACAGAGTTAAGGACTGAGTGACTGTGTCCCCCAGAATTCATATGCGCGAGCCCTGGCCCCTCATGGGGTGGAGTTGGAGGGAGACTTGTTGGGAAATAATTAGGGTGAAATAAGGTTGGTGCCACCATGGTGGGTTACTGTGCTTATAAGAAAATCAGAGACATTCTCTCTCCCTGCTCACATGCTCTCTCTCTCTCTCTCTTCCCCTCTCTCTCTTCCTTTCAATATCTTTGTCATTCCACCAATCAATCAATCATCTCTCTATCCTATCTACCATCTACCCTTTTATCTATCATCTCTCTTTCTCCTTCTCTCTTTTTCTCTTTCTCAACATCTATGTATCTATTGAATGTTCCAGCAATCAACCAGTGAATCAATTGTCTATCAATCAATCAACCAATCAATCATCTCTCTCCACACACAGAAACAAGATGTGAGCAAACCAGTAGATGGTGACCACCAGCCCGTCAAGCGAACGGGGCTAAGAATGAAACCCTACCCTCATGAGAGAACTTTGACCTTGGACTTCCCAGTCTCCGGGACCACAAAAAAGAAAGGTCCATTGTTGAAGCCTTCCCGACTTTGGAGTTGTGTTAGAGCAGACCAGAGAGTCTACAACAGCAATTAGGACTCATGATCCAACGACCTAGCCAAACTCTACTCTGCAGACAGCTTCCCTGAGCTTGAACATAGATCCTGTCCTGGTCAAGCCTGAGCAGCAGACCTTGGTGGCAGCCACCACCTCAAAGGCAGTCCTGGTGGGGGGGACCCTGAGATGGATGTCCCCACAAAGCCACGCCTGGACTGCTAACACAGAGAAGTAGGTGCATAGTATTAAGCCACACGTGCGTTGTGATTCGTGCCATAGCAATAGATAACAAGCCACCATAATGCTGGGGGACAGGGAGAATCACGGATGGTCATCAGAAGGATGACAAACGGCAGGTTTTCCAGGAAAAATAGAGTCTACCAAACAGCGAATCAGCACTAGGAACTGGGTTCCAAGGATCAAAAACATGTCTTTATCATTTGCTCCAAAATGGGAGTCCCTTCCATTCATGCTTTCATTTCTGTGTTATTTGGCTCAAATTCCACACGAGTGTCAAAGGCCAGCTCCTCACTCGCATCAGGTATCCTGTTTGCCAGTGCAGCCCAGTTTCATTGGCACTCACTGGGTCTTCCCACAGTTCCCACGAATCATTGGTTCTAGTGCTCTTGCCAAAAAGCTAGCAAGTCAATAAGGAGTTTTGATGCTGGGTGTCTACCACCTGCCATGAAAGACGCGCCCTCTATCCGAAGGAGCAAAGAAAGTTTGCCTGGCATAACCACAATGGTTGCTGGAAAAGAGCTGATCTAACACACACATCAATCATTCACGATCTTTGATGAGATTAGCATCGCTAATCAGGGCTTTCCAGTGATCAAGGCAAGTCCTGTACTCACGAGGCGAGGCGTACATTCTGGAATTGACTTACAAAAATATGCAATTTGGCTCTTTTAATCACACGCACCCTGTCTGATGGTGATTCTCAATAAAACATTCAGAGTCCCCAGGGCCCCCTTTGAAGTTCGCGGTCTAGCTCGTTATTGCGGTCAGAAGCTCCCAGCGACGAACCACCGGAGAATCACACAGCAGCGAATTCTGGGAACGACGCTGACCTCCCTTGGGCCCGTTAAACAGCACAGGGGGACTCTGTTCTCATTCGTGTTTCAGTGGGCTCTGTCTGGGGGGACCCCCAAGGTTAGCCTCGGCATTTCGCGTGAGGATGAGAGGAATTGTTCCAGTGGTGCAAGACGGCAGGTTCTCCCAGTTGTTTATTGCAGAAGGTGGACAGGGGCAAGTTCGTCTTACATGTCAGCCCAGGCTGGTTGAGCTAGATTCTACGGAGAGATCTGGTAGGCGGGAGCTCGGCCACGCGCTGGGAATCTTCACGGGGCAGAAACTACTACGGTGGCCCTTTCCTCTCCAACTCCGAATCCGTAAGAATAAGAAAGGACACACGCATGAATGTCATGACTCGTTCGTGACATGGAGCTTGAGAAAAACATTGAACTTGTCCAGTGTGTGGTTTCAGATCACGGAATGTGAACCTCGGAAAGAGAAAGAACAGCTCACCCACATTACAAAGAGTGAGTTGAGTAAAACTGGTCAATAGGCGACGTCATATCGTGCTAGGACTTCCTTATTTCCGTTCAGTACATGCGATAGAAAGAGGGTGACACATTGGAAAATAAGGAGAGACATTAATTCATAGGAGAAGTTTTTCTGGTCATTTTTGCATAGAAGAAAAGTTCGTAAAAGAAGGCAGTTGCTAATGAAAGGATAACTTGATAATCGTGTCTTGCCAGACATCTGTGTCTCATTGATCAGAGGAGGGGACTGGGGCCGTGGCGTTTTGTAGGGCTGTGCCTTAGCAGCAAACCATGTCATAAAGCCGCACAGTCCCAAGACAGTCACTAAGATAAAGGACTGCTGCGCCCCTGGCTCTTTGATGCATTAGTTTCTGGCGAGCAAGCTTTAGTCTAGGGTCAAATGACAGTTTATACTGCGGGTATCGCTCCAGGGCGAAGCTGCATGAGAACATGACGTGTATTAATAACTGTGCTTTCCTCAGTGTCTCGCTGGTCTGAAAGTCACCGAGTGTCTTTGGAAGAAAACACTGCCAGTGAGGAGCGAGTATGGCCATTGACGAGGGAGGTGTGTGCAGCCCTGTACCACAATCATCTCCCGGGCACCCGTAGTCATGGTCACCGTGAGCACTGAGTTATCTTTCTCTACTCAGGTCGGTGAGTCTCCCCCAACACAAACATGAAAGGCAGACTCGCCCAGCAACAAAGAAGACAAACAGCTTAATTAAAAAAAAATAATCAACACACGCTTTGCATAGACTTCCCTCCAGAGAAGATATGTACATGGTCACTGAGACCATAAAATGATACCCAACATCGTTAGTCGTCGGGGAAATGCAAATCAAAACCACAGTGAGGTAGCACTTCAAAGCAAGGTGGTTATTTTTAGAAGAAGAAAAACAAGAGAGAGAGATGATAGTGTTGGTGAGGATGGAGAGAAGTAGGAGCCCTGATACGGTGCTCATCATAGGTCGATGCATAGGTGCATAGATGCTAGAGCAATGACGAAAGAAAAAAGTCATAGCGACAGATAGATAGATATGGATGGATGGACAGATGGATGGATGGATGGAAAGATGGACAGGTAGGTGGATAGATACATGTAGATAGATATGGTTGGATAGTGGACAGGCAGATGATAGGAGATAGATAGATAGATAGATAGATAGATAGATAGATAGATAATGGATAGACAGATATAGATGGCTGGATGCATGGATAAATAGGTAGAGAGATAGGTACGTAGATAATACCTAGATGAGAGATGGATGATACAGATAAAATATAAAATTTATAATAGCGTCATCCCTCCTCTGTACTGATTTGTGTCCACCCTGCACCTGAGTCCAGTCTTATCCCACCCACACTGACCATGTTTATAAAGCTCTCCTTACGCCACCCACCTTGCTGTCCAGCCCAGTGGAATCGTTTCCACCCCCACCCCACCTCACCTGGCCTGCCAGGTGTTCCCAGTCCTGGCAGCCCCTCCCTCCATCCCCCCGAAGGCTCTCTTCTTTGGATTGACCTCGGGGAGGTCACGCTCACCTCCTTCACCTACCGCAATTCCAGCAGCTCAGTCTTGGGGGCTGTCCGCCGAATCCCCCACCGCTGCACACTGCGCGAACATCCTGTTTCTTCAGAAACATACCGGGTGCCCGCATGCAGGGTGTGACCACTGCATCTCACTCGATTGCCCGACGGGACCCCCTTCTGGGGGTGTGCAGAACGGGTATTTTGATGTCCTCCTTGCCGTCCATCCCTCCCTTTCCAATGAGCGTCTCAGGTTGGCTCGTTGGCTAGAGGCTCCTACTCTGCTCTTCCGTACCTACCCTCCTCCGTCCAAGAGCTGGCCCAGGAGGTCCCAGGCCCACAACGCAGAGGGGCCCCGTCTGGTTCCCTTCCAAACTTCCTGCAAGCCACCTGCTTGGCTTTAGACTGACCACCTTGCCCTCCCACTCAGATCCTGGGCTCTGCGTAGCTTTGTTGAGCTCTGTGGACATATGCCTCTCACGTGGGTCCCTTGGAGTCAACTGGCATCCGTCCACCTATCACCAGGACTCCAAAGCCATAGGTTTCGCTTCTGCTCCCACGGAAGCAGGTTACAAGCTCACCTTTGAACCTATGCACTCCCAACACATTCCAGGCCCCTAAGCTTCCTTCCGTGGTTCATGAAAGTCCTGAATCGCTCAGGAGTCCTGCTCTGTCTACAGGCTTCCTCGCTCCTGCCCCTAGATGCTTGCAACATGGAGCTCCTTCTCATTGTTCAGAATTCAGCTCTGACCAAACCACCACATTTTTTTTTTCCCTGGAAAGTTCTCATCCAATTTTATACTCCACACACTTAATTGTTTTCAGCACCCAATCCTGTATCACTAAAAATACCTCAGTTCCAAACTATGGACTTTTTTTTTTCCATTTCTGTTGTTTACCTTCTTGGTTAAACTAAATTCTTCCTGTGTTTGAACAGGAGTGTGTCCCTGAAGCTAACAGGGCATGGGGCCCACAAAAATCACGAAGTGAATATCCCTGGAACAGACCAATTTGAAGAAACAGCGTTGAGTACACATGATTGAGTATTCTAAGACACTGGTCTTCTCAGCTCCAAAAATAACAACGCCTCACAATGGATCGCAACAGTCAATCGAGTCTAATACCACCCAGAATCATTTTACGGCGTGGTGCCATCGATTCCACGGCGAAATAGGGTTGTCCAATGAAATCTGCAGTGAAAAATGTAATAAAAACCAGGCAGGAGAGCTTTAACAGGAGACTATCTTCTATACGACTCAAAAGCCGTGTGTCTCGGTTGAGGGTCTAACATCATAGAATCCACTTCTTTTAAAGAGCTGTAGCTGAGGATGAAATGTGTGTGTATATTTCACTTCCCATCATTTTGGACCAGTAATCTTTTCCCAGAACCGGAAACAATCACCTTTTCCTAGAACTGGTTTCACAAGAACTAACTAAAATAATTTCTCAATTTGTATTCAAGCAGCGCACATTTTTCCAGTTGGAGATGCTGCCAGTTCCCAGGGTAATATTTTGGGGATTTTTTTTAAATATATATTTTTTAAAGATTTTATTTACTTATTTATTTTTAGAGAGGGAAGGGGGAGAGAGAGAGAGAAACATCAGTGTGTGGTTGCTGAGGGCCATGGCCTGCAACCCAGGCATGTGCCCTGACTGGGAATCGAACCTGCGACACTTTGGTTCGCAGCCCGCGCTCAATCCACTGAGCTACGCCAGCCAGGGCAGGATTTTTTAAAAAGTGTTAATCCAAAAGGTATTAACAAAATAGGCGTGCATATACTCCCGTCAAAAGTTCTACCTCATGGCTGGTTGGGAGCCAAACCCAGGTTGGGTTGTTGCTTTAGTTTCCTTTGGCAGAGGTCATGAAAAAAAGGGACCATTGAGCTAGAAAAAAATACACAAAACCATTGAATCTCCCTCTTTAATGTAAAATCAGCCTTCACGGGGAAATATGAGATGGGCATGAATGCTTCAAGAGAGATTTTGGAAAGAATGATGGAGAGCCTTGCATTTTTTATGTCAACGCATCTCCACGTCCCAGCACCTGCTGTCCTCTCCTCCCCTTGTTCAACACAGAGCTGGAAGTGGTGGCTATCGCAATCAGATAAGAAGAAGAAATACAAGTCATCCAAATGGGAAAGGAGGAAGCAAAACTGTCATTAGTTACAGATGACACGATGCTGTATGTAGAGAACCCTACAGGGTCCACCAAAAAAACTACCAGAATTAATAAATGAATTCAGTTAAGCAGCAGGATACAACATAAATATCCAGAAATCAGTTTCATTCTTATACAGCAATGATGAACTATTGGGAAGGGAAAGGAAGAAAACAATCCCTTTTGCCATTGAACCCCCCCCCCCCCCAAAAAATTTCCTAGGAATAAATTTAGCCAAGACAGTAAAAGACCTGTATTTGGAAAACTATACAACACTGAAAAAGGACAATGAAGAAGATACAAGCTGAAGCATGTCCCCTGTTCACGGATTGGAAAAATGAACATCATGAACACGTCCATACTACCCAAAGCAATCTATAGAATCCATATGCAATTCCTATGAAGACACCAGTGGCATATTTAAGAGAACTAGAAAAAACATTCCAAAACCTTACATGGAACTATCATATCCCCAAATACCCACGGCAGTCTCGAGAAAGAATAATAAAGCTGGAAGAATCACACGACCTGATACCGCACCACAGTACTAGGCTCCAGTAATCCCTCCCCTTCAACCCCAAGTGTCTACTGTCTGTGCTGACGGAGGATAGCGCCACCTACTGGGCTACATCCCTTTGCAATTTTTTCTCTGTTAAAAAATTTTTTTTTCCTGATTATATTAACACACAGTAAAACAAAAACCGCCCGATATTTCATAACATGATCCCTATGACTTTATGACATTATTTATACTGTGATCCTAAAAGCAAATGAGGGGAGAAATGAGGAATGTAAGTCGTGTACACAAGGTTACCCCGCTAATTAAGTGTGGGAGCTGGCAATTGAAATCAGCCTGCTTCTAAACCACGTTCCCTGGCGTCTCACCAAAGATCGTCTGCTAATGAGGGAGGACGTGTGTGGGCGAGCATCGCTGCCTAGTTGGGCTTTAACGACCCTTCCGCAAGGACCCTGGTCGACTGCACGGAAAGAACTGTTCGTGGCGTAGAAAGCACACAGAGGTGGTGACATTTGTGCCACTGGTGTTCATAAAACTGTAACACACATTGACTTACACGTGCATACTTATACACACGAGACACACACAATGTACTCTGTAATGGCCAACACAGCGTGGGCTGTGCACACGCCACAAACACGGATATCGTTAGACATACAAATGGTGTGCGTCTCCATCCTTTGCCTGTAAAACTGTTCTGAAAGAGGAAGCAGAACGTGGCCTTTGGTTGTCCTCCACGGCACAATAAAAACCTGGGTGCCATTGGGCGGTCCCCCCTTTCTCCATGTGCGGTGAACGGCTCTGATCTTGCTGGGACAGTGACGTGGGAAGGAGGGGTTTGCCACCTGGGGGCGTCCCCTGATGTTTGACGGGCCCCTGCTCCATCCTGGACGGGGGGCGGGGGGGTAATGGCGCCCTGCAGCCCGCGCGTGTGAGCACGGTGCTCCTCTGAGCAGACCAACCACACGTCCTGGGGAGCGTGTTTGCTCTTATTAGCGTAGCTTGAAGTGACGAGAAAAGGAACGGACAGTTCGTGCTTGATCTGAAGATCAAAGAGTCCAAGGAAATCAAAGATCCGTGCTCACACACAGAAAAGAGCATGTGTTAACAAGGGTGCAATGCTTCTGTCTGCAAGAAGAGCTGATACGCCGTGTGGGTCGTTTCCAGCAACCTTAGTTATGAGTATGTGTGTGTATATGTATGTGTGTGTGTGTATACCATCTGTATGCAATACACAGCATGCTATGTACTATATTGTCCGTGACCATTTATGTATGTCCGTGACATACATAAACATACAGCCATCTTAGATACTAAATTGTGTACATGTGGTTGTCAAACGTATTATCAGTAACATAAAACACACTATAGCCAGTATGGTGTGTTATGTAATATATAGAATACGTCACACACATACCATATGATAATGTATAGTATATACACATATTATATACTATAGCCAGCCGATGATGCTACATATTGTATTTGTGTTTATTATGTGTTATAGCTGGTATACTTCCAATACAATATTTGCGATGACTGTTCATTCCACAAAAGTCTTGCACGATTGCCAAAGCCACGTATTTCTCAATGTCATGCCTTCTGTTTATACCCGCCAGGACCTCCCTAGAGTCGCCATGTCCTACTGCAGCGTATCATCGAGGGGATGGAGTTTGAGAGGTTCCCCTTTGTCCCTCACATCTCCTGCTTCCTTTAAGATCAGACCTGTCATGTCTGAGACATGCCCCCCTGAGTACTAAACACGTCTTCCTCTTTGTTTCACGTTGTCCTCTAACATAGTTCGGTGTTGCTTTCTAAACTTCCTTGGATTTTTTTGTTCCCTCTGCGTGTGTCTGCACAACCCCTGAGGGGTCCCTTTCCTCCTCGGGGGCGTGAACAAATCCCCGGTCTGCTTCTCTGTGTCCCCACAGGACCCGCTGTGCTAGCTACACAGCGGCTAGATAAGTGAAGAGGACACGGAAAGAAAATTGTCGCCGGGTTGTTACGCTGAGTCCCTAGAAGTCAGCCAGAGTGATGGTAATTGCTATCTTCCAATACTGCCAGGGACACGGTGGTAAAAAAGAAGGAAACCTCGCCCTTCGTGACAGCACAGATGGACCTGGAGAACATCATGCCGGGTGAAATAAGCCAGACAGACAGAGACAAATACCACGTGGCATCTAATGAACAGAAGCAGCCGACAGAGTAGAAACAGAGGCATGGATACACAGAGCAGAGTGACAGCTGTTGGGGCGGGGGGAGTGCAGTGGGGAGGGTTGGATGGAAGAAGGGGAAGGGAGTAGCCAAACAGCATGTGTGCCCGGCCCATGGACACGGACAGCAGTGTGGTGACAGCCCCATTAAATTTCAGGGACCGTTCACACAGGGAGAGACAGAGAGAGAGCAGCAAAAGTTGGTGGGTTTTCTAACACACACAACCATCATCCGATGCCCGCAACCTTTTTGCAGCTGTGAGGGACGGTGTCATTTTCCCTGGTCACCCCAATAATGAACTCAAAATACAAAGCCACAACCCTCCGCAGGACATGAGACACGCATCTCAAAACCCCTGTCTGGGCCTCGTTTCTGCTGGGGCACAGTCTGGCTGCAAAAGAATTTGGAACCGAGTTAACGCTTGTGCGATGAGTAGCATTAGCTCCACAATAAAAACTGTGGCTCCCGGATGTCCAAGGGGAGCGGCTGTCCGATGAATTTTTCCTAGGGCCGGGCCAGCTCGTAGAAATGTCAGAGCCCAATGGGGGCAGGAAAGAACAAAAAACACCACCTAGAAGTGCATGGTAGGTATCAAAGGCAGAATTAATCTTCCTACATAACAGCATTAAAGCCAACGTGTTTCCGCACAAAAAAACGTGGGACTCCGTCTCGCCACGGTCTAGACAGCGTCCCCGAGATGTGAGGACAGTCAAAGGAGCTTCTTAAGAGCCACATGCAGCCAGATGAGAAAATGAAGCTTCTCGATATTGCCACACGTCTTGGGAAATGGGCTTCTTGCGAACCCTTGTGGTGGCCACACAGGATTCCACGCGTGTGCAGGGCCAGTGCGCGGGTCTCCAGCTGTGAGCAGGTGCCTCTTTCCTTTCATTCACAAGCGCCACCTTCCGCAGGCTGGCTTCAGGACCCGCCTGGCAACTCTCGAGCTGCAGCACATGTTGGCCCCCTACCTTGTAAACTATGGACAGCGCTCCTCGGGCAGTCGCTCCTTCTTTCTTCCAACCAGCCCTCGTGTACAAAGATTCAGGCCTGGCGCGGGCCCCGCAGCGTTTCAGGATCTCGTTTCGGCAAAAGGGAGACGCCAGCGTTTACTGATGCAAAAAGGAACCTGATAGTGTCCATACAACGATAGTTAAAAGAGATTTTCTTTAGAAACATCATTCTACACGCACCCTGGATCTAATCGGTTTCGGTGCGTGCGTGTGTGTGGAAGCTATCATTTTTCTCAGGTAGAGAGAGAGGAAGATTTTTTATCTTCCTTTGTACCTTGCAGAATCTCCACAGGCGTCACCCGCATGTGTCCTAACCGGGTCTGTTAGGGATTCACTGATATGCTTTCCAGAGCCTGAGCTCTCTGGTTGCAAAGCCTATTTTAATGCTTGACCCTGCCGGGTGGGGCGATGCAGTGACCCTTCCGTACCTCGGTTTCCTCGTCGGTACAGGGGAAGGATCTACGCAGGGAGGCTGGTCTCAAGATCAAACGTCTTGATGCGTCACTATGTAGAGCGATGCATCTGGATTACCGTTAGAAAGTTCTAAAACTCAGAACGAGGAATGGCAGCTTAAATGGCTGACTCCATCAATACTTAAAAAAAATGATAAGCACTTGTTTTAAGTTTCTTTGTATGTAATGCATGTCCCCATAAAGTGTCATGGATTTTTGCTCATGATAATTTGAAAAAAAAATTATTTTTAACATTACCTATACCATACCAAAAAAAGCACATAAATAACCTAAAAATAAGAGCTAACAACGCCTTATGGATAGCTAAAGCCCAATAACATCAACAGCCTACAGATACTGGTGTGAAAGCTATGTGTATAAATAACGGATCCCTGTGGCGAGAAATGTCTCGGGGAGTAAGGCTCACAAAGGGAACTTGGATGGATCTCACCACTGGGGCACAATCAGGCTCCCCATATTGGAACCTGGGCCCCACCTGCTCGTCCCCATTACACGGGGCATTGCTGGGGTCGTGGATTAAGGTGTCAGAAATATGTCTGACGATCCCCTTCCAACACCCAGGGAGAGACTCGAGCCCAAGGTCCTGCATTTGGAGATCAGAACTTTCATGGAAACGCTTTCCCCAGCGCCCTCCCCGGTCATTCCTCTCCGTGTCTGGAACGGCCCACCCACTCCTGTGAGATGACCTCAGGAAGGCACCTGAAGGTCACACTCACCTCCCTGGGGGATATGCCACCTGTTCCTTTCAATGAGCTTTGCTTCCTCTTTGAGCAAATGGGAGATAGCAGGGTGCCTCCGCTATTTCCCCTGAAGTCTTTGCTTCAAGAAAACTGTTTGTAGGGTTTCTAAGTATTTGTGCTCATAGTCACTTTCTGGGGAGAATGGGTTGTAAAGCAGTTTTTATGAGTCTGCTTTTACTTCCTTGGCAGAACCACATTTTTTTCCCTAATCTCGTGTCTCATAAAACATGACGTGGTGAGTTCATTTATTTGAAAGATCTTCTAAAAAAAGGAAAAACAGCCTGGCCCTCTGACTTCCACTAACCAGTTTGGAAATTCATGCCTAACATGCAGTGGGTCCAGCCATGTATAAAACACAGTGGAGCTCTGGCTGGTGTGGCTCAGTGGATGGACCACCAACCTGCGAACCAAAGGGTGGTTCGATTCCCAGTCAGGGCACGTGCCTGGGTTGCAGACCAGGTCCCCAGTGGGGCGGGGGTGGGGCACGGGAGGCAACCACACATGGATGTTTCTCTCCCTCTCTGTCTGCCTTCCTTTCCCCTTCTCTAAAAATAAATAAATGAAATATTTAAAAAGATAAAATAAAATACACTCAACCCTTGAACAAGGACTTGAAGTTCACGGGTCCACTTATATGGATGGATTTTTTTAAGTCCTCACCCAAGGATATGCTTATTGACTGGAGAGACAGAGAGAGAGAGAGAGAGAGAGAGAGGGAGGGAGGGAAGGAGAGAGAGAGGGAGGGAGGGAAGGAGAGAGAGAGAGAGGGAGGGAGGGAGGGAGAGAGAGAGAGGGAGAGGGGGAGAGAGAGAGGGAGAGAGAGAGAGGGAGGGAGAGAGAGAGAGAAGGAGAGAGAGAGAGGGAGAGAGGAACATCAGTGAGAGAAACATCATCTGCTGTCTCCTCTGTGCACCCCAACGGGGGACGGAACCCATAATCTAGGCATGGGCCCTGGTGGGGATTGAACCCACAACTTTCTGGCGCACAGGATGGCAGGCCAACCGAGGGAGCTGCCCAGCCAAGGCCAGCAATGCAGTTTTAGAAGGCTACCGGAAGACTTCTCGAGATCCCCTGAGTACCACGAAGCAATCCTATTGATTCCAGTAGACACCCACCAAGCAGTCGTATTGCAGTTCTGTGTAAACAAATAGGAGTCTCCCTTTCCCTGCTCATTTCTCACATCTAGGGTTAGCAATACGCATAAAACGTACAGACTTTTACATCGTATAAGACAACACTGGTGTAGGCACAGACCGGCAATGGTCCTTACAAACAGCTGATGTAAACGTCGAGTATTAATCCATACAGGGCAGCACTGCAAATACATTTTCTCCTCCTTATGATTTTTAAATAACTTTTCTTTTGTCTAGCTTACTTTCAGGACATTCTACATAATACACGCAACACACACGCCATCGCTGTGTCTGGGATTGGCGAGTATGCCTGGGCACAGGAGGCGAAGTCTGGGGGGAGTCCGACATTGTATGTGAGTATTCGACCGGGAGAAGGGGGTGTTTTCCTGTGCCCCTAACCCCTGCCCGTGTTCAAGGGTCAACTGTAACTGTAGGTGACCTCGGAGGAAGGTCATCCCCAGCCATCCTGGATTGAGACCCATCAAGGACCGCCGGCAACCACTGAGGCGGACTCAACGTCCCCCGCTGGTGAGAATCCCAACTACTCAAAAAGTTTCCGATCCCCAACTTCTTTTGTTGACACGTGAACACAGGTGCTGCCCCTGAGGGAGACAGTGAAGGTGAAATAAGACAGACGGTGTGGCCACATGTGCGGTGAGCACGTGACAGATGAGCCGTCACGGGTACCACAGCGCTTGCTTTTCGGACTCTCGGATTGCACACAGTAGGACTTTTTGGCCGTCCCTGGGAGATTTCCTCCAAAGAACGTCCTGTGCTCGAAAGGGCCCCCTGGCATCGCCCACAACCGAAAACCCAGAGACATTCGGGACGGCCGCGTGCCCGGTGCGCCGTGTTGGGCTGTCCCAACATGTCACCCAAGGGGTCCCTCCACCCAAGAGCTTGTGTCTCCAAGGTCAGGGCCGAGGAAGGGACCCAACCACAGCCTGGATAGACAGTGGGCTCCGAGCGGCAGGAAACCGACCCCTAAGCGGCGACAGCGGAGTCTTCCCTGTAGAATGGAACTCGGCCGCAGCACTTACCTGGGCACGGGACAAGGGCGCGCGGGAAAGAACCAACCCATCCACCGCCTACAGGACGACGGGCCGCGCAATGACGTGCACAGAGCGTTAGAAAATACTGTGATATTTTATTATTAAAAATGCTTGCTGAAAAGTTTATACATATGTGTCCAGCCATATATATATATGTTCTATCATTACTTAAGGCAAAAATCAAAAACAGAATCGCGAAAGAATAACCCCAAGAAACCATTAAACCCTGCGTGCCTGTGAAGGGCGAGAAGAAAAAAAAGCCTAGGAAAGGAAAAAAAAAATTTTTTTTACGCATTTTTTTTTCTCATTTTCCTCTTTTTTCAGTTTTTTTTTTTTAATAGACAGCAAGGATATTTTATTCTCATAGAACTCTATGAAGATTCTAGAACTCCTTCCCACGTAGAAATACGGTCTCGTTGAAGGCGTATTAAATTGCTCTGGATCATAATCCTCTGTAAAAGCTAAAGTAGTTTATTCACTTAAACAAGAACTCTTTTTTTTTCCCCCCCGCCCCTTACCCACATGGGACAAGCCTGATACAGTACTGGGCATATTGCTAGCTGAAGACGACGGGAAGGACTACAAACACATACCGGGACTCGCGTCACAGACGGACCCACAGCGACGCGCGCGCCCCTCCCCTGCGCTGTGATGGAGCGTGCGTCTGCGGGCGCATCCAGAGCCCGAGGGACGGCGTGGCGCTCGCTGGTGCATGAAGTTCGCGCACCGGGGACGCGCAGCCTCTCCTCCCGCGGCCAGAGAGGGGTCCCACTTCCCCGCGTCCTGATGGGGTGGGGGGGGGGGTGAGGGACGGGGGGTGAGACTCCTCCCCCAATTTCAACCAAGAGAGACACGACCGTCCACCCTTTCTGAGAAGTGTCTTCCCTGGAGGGCTTTCTTTCTGGGGCGCTCTGGTTTCAACAGCTACCACTGTTGCCTGGTATCCGGAGAAAGTGGGGCTGTGTTTGGGGGGACCCACCCGCCTTCGCCACGCCACCGAAGACTTGGTTTTCACGGGACGCCCCCTGCAATTATCTTTGGCTACTCTTTCCCGGGGTTGCAATGATTTCTGCGAGACGAAACGTAACCATGGAAACTGGCCCCTGTGTGTTCACCCCCCTCCACCCCCCTCCCTTTATGACAGTCAACATAGTCTTCACGGAAGATGAAACGGACAACGAGAAAATGACCACATGTTGTGGGGCGGGGGCTCTGGCCCCCCTGTTTGTCCACTCTAAACGGGCGAATGACCTCCACAGGGAAGCCCGCCCCCCAACTTCCTGGACAACCCACGCCAAGCGCTGCTGGGGTTCCGCCTCCCTCTCGGGGTGCGCTTTTCTCTCTGTCGTGACCACGGACGGATACACAAATGTGCCCAAAGCCATGTTGGGAGACGAAAACAGCAAAGCAACCAAAACCCTACTCGCTGATAACACGAGGGACGCTGCGCTTCCACAGAGAAGGGAAGGCGGGAGCTCTCCTGCCACGGGGGGCGGAGCGCTGAGCTAGGGACCCCCAAGCCTCGCACGGCCCTTGGTGCAGCTGCCGCGGATGGAGAACAGAGGCGCACTGATTCCGCAGCGCGCGCCTCACCAAAGGCCTGCTTTCTCTCCTTCCTGGCAGGGCCCTGCGCCGGGAAGCACCGCTTGCCTAACGCACTCCAAGAGCCAGAATGACAGCACTGAAATCTCTCTCTCTTTCTCTCTCTTTTTTTTGGGGGGAGGGGGGCTGATGGGGGTCCGCCTGTGCGTGTCTCTTGGGTCCCCGGGCCTTCCACAGACTCCACGCAGAGCGTCTTTGTGTGACGACTTCATGAACGCCTCTCTCTCTCTCTCACACACGCGCACGCACACGCAAGAAAATAAACGTTCCCCAAGACAACAGTCTCCTAAGGTTGCTGTCACATGCACTGGTACATCCCGGGAAGGGGGAGGTGTCCCCGGGGGACACGGACGCCGCCCCCTGCTACACGGAAAACGCAAGACAAAACCGTTTTTTTTTTTTCCTCCTCCTCCTCCTCACAAGGAATTCAGAAGACGTGCCTCCTACCGCCTGCAGGAAACAGAGGTGATGTGACTAATGTGTGTATATATAGGTATTTATATACATACAGACCACAATGAGAGTAGTACAATCTTGCTAAGAGCTCTTCCAAACTAAAAACACCGATAAAAGCCTGTTTTGTTTTGTCGTGGTGTTTTCTCGGGGGGGGGGGGCGGGGCGGGGAGGAGTGGGGGGGAGTGTCCGTGTGTTTCCACTCAACAGCTATATACACGTTCCTTTTAGGGTGACCAAGTTTCTTAAAGAGAGTCCAGGCTGGCCAGGCATCCCTCTGCCCACACAGGTCTGCGTCCGGGTCTGCAGTCAGCGGTTCTCTTTGAAGAATAAAATCTTAGGTCTCTCTCTCTCCCTCCTTGGGCTAGAGCCGTTTGCTGGGTAAACGCCCATAGATAAGAGTCTTTCTTCCCTTCACGACAGCCACCTGTCCTATGGCACATAAAGAACTTTATTATTAATTATTATTATTTTGAAATTGCAATTTAAAAAAAAACAAACAAACCACCACCATGGAGCGCCCCTGGCTGAGTCCCAGAGCAGTCAGCTCGGGTGGTGAGGTTGGTTGGAGAGGACCCAGGGTCCGCACAGGCGCGGGGCCTGGTCCCGAAAGGTTCGCGGGCGGCAGCGGTGGCCATCGGAGCGCAGGGTTCGCGCTCGCGGCGTCTCCGCTTCACATTTCGCAGGGTCAGAAGTGGATCCCGTGCCAAGGGGGTGCGCCCGCACGGACGGCAGGATGCGCTGCCCTCTCGCCGTGGGCTTGGTGGGCGTGGTCCTCCGCGGGCGAGTGGGCGGGGTGGAGAACATTCCTGGGGTGGAGGCGTGGCCTCTCCGCGTCTCTGCTCCCCCAAATGCGCGTGCAGCTGGCGGAGGCGCGCAGGAAGGGGTGGGGTGAGGGGCTGGGCAGGGGCGGGGCGGGGCCGGCAAAGCTATACTCGGGTGGTGGAGTGCCCGTGCGGCAAATTTGTACTGTTCTGCCCGCCGCTGAAGGTGTTGAAGGTGTGCAGCGGCTGCATGCCCGTCAGTGTGTTGGGGATCATGGTGATGGTGTTGGGCGTCATGAGCGGGATGTCGTCCGGGGAGCGGCGCAGCGTGAGCGTGTAGTCGGGCGGGCAGGTGAGGCGCAGCGTGTCGTGCGCCTGCAGCGACTCGCACTCGTGGTCATGCTCCAGCTGCTTCATCTGCAGCGACATGATCTCCTCGTTCTGGATGTGCGCGATGTCGTTGGTGGTGTTGCGCTGCGGGCTGGGGCGCCGGTGCGTCTCGTGGCGCCGCTTGTCCTTCTTGTAGTAGAGGGCGGCGAAGGCCAGGATGTTGAGGAACAGCAGCGAGGCGCCCACGGCGATGGTGACGCTCAGCTCGGTGGAGTAGTCCCGCTTGGTCTCGATGAGGACCGTGGTGTCCTCGGGCCCCGTCTTGTGCGGGTCCTTGGAGTGCTTCGGGTGGTTGGCAGGCGTGATGGCGGGGCGCTTGGTGGTGGGCCAGATCTTGGCGGGGGAGCGCCGCGTGCCGTAGGGGAAGGACGTCAGGTCGGGCGGGGGCACCTTGGTGGTGGTGGAGACGTACTGGAAGATCTCGTTGAGGTTGTGCAGGTGGGGCACCAGCTCCAGCCAGAAGGCCACCTTGGTGGCGCGGTAGTGGTCGCGCACGCGCGGCTTGAGGCCGATGTGCAGGTAGAGCTGGTCCTTGGGGTTGTACTTGGACCAGGCCACCTCCTCGAAGCGGTTGGGTTTGGTGTGGATGAACTTGGTGTCCTGCGGCACGGGCTGGTTGGGGTCCCTGGGGGAAGAGGGGGGGGACAAAGCAAAAAGGAGGTCACATTCTCCCACCGGGCACACGGAGGTGTTCTGACCAAGTCACACGGGAAATCACCGTCCGTTCATCGGAGGTGTTTATCCGTGCAGGCAAACACTGAAGGAGCCACGGACGCTTTCTGCATGACTCTGAGCCACTTTGTCTTTGCCTTACAGTTCCCACACCGGTCCTATTTTTTTGTTTGTTTTATTTCTCCATTTATTTTGTTCTTTCGATTCCTCACATCACTGAAATTATACGGTACTCGTCTATCTCGGCCAGACTTGCTCACTCAGCACAATCGCCGCTAGGTCCAGCCACGCCGTCGAAAATGGTGAGATTTCACTTTTCATGGCTGAGTAATATTCCCGTGTGTGTGTGTGTGTGTGTGTGTGTGTGTGCGCATCACAATCTACACATAAGTGAGACCATAGGGTATTTGTCTCTGAATTATTTCACTCTGCATAACACCCTCTAGACCCATGCATGCTGTTGAAAATGGTAAGATTTCATTTTTGATGGCTGAGTAATATTCCCTTGTCTGTGAGAGAGAGTGTGTGTATCACAGTCTACACGTAAGTGAGGTCATATCGTGTTTGTCTTCGTCTGAATTATTTCACTCTGCACAATACCCTCTAGATCCATCCACACTGTCGAAAATGCAAGATTTCATTTTTCACGGCTGAGTAATATTCCCTTGTGCATGAGAGACACAGTGTGTGTGTATATATCAGTTACACTCTATACATAAGTGAGATAATATGGCATTTGTCTCTGTCTGAATTATTTCACTGAGCACAACACCCTCTAGATCCATCCACACTGTCAAAAATGCAAGATTTTATTTTTCACGGCTGAGTAATATTCCCTTGTGTGTAAGAGTGTGTGTGTGTATATATATCACAGTCTACACATAAGTGACATCATATCGTATTTGTCTCTGTCTGAATTATTTTACTCTGCACAACACCCTGTAGATCCACCCACGCTGTCCAAAATGGTGAGATTTCACTTTTCATGGCTGAGTAATATTCCCTTGTGTGTGTGAGTGTGTGTGTGTGTGTGTGTATATATCACAGTCTACACATAAGTGAGATCATGTGGTATTTGTGTGTCTGAATTATTTCACTCTGCACAACACCCTCTAGACCCATCCACACTGTTGCAAATGCAAGATTTCCTTTTTCATGGCTGAGTAATATTCCCTTTGTGTGTGTGTGTGTGTGTGTGTGTGTGTGTGTGTGTGTGTACACATATATCACAGTCTATACATAAGTGAGATCATAGGATATTTGTCTCTGAATTATTTCACTCTGCACAACACCCTCTAGATCCATCCACGCTGTCGAAAATGCAAGATTTTATTTTTCATGGCTGAGTAATAGTCCCGTGTATGTGTGTATCACACTCTACACATAAGCAAGATCATAGGGTATTTGTCTCTGTCTGAATTATTTCACTGACCACAATACCCTCTAGATCCATCCATGCTGTCAAAAATGGAAAGATTTCATCTTTCATGGCTGAGTAATATTCCCGTGTGTGTGTGTGTGTGTGTGTGTGTGTATCACAGTCTACACATAAGTGAAATCATGTGGTATGTCTCTGTCTGAATTATTTCACTCTGCACAACACCCTCTAGATCCATCCACGCTGTCGAAAATGCAAGATTTCATTTTTCATGGCTGAGTAATATTCCCTTGTGCACGAGTATGTGCATATCACATTCTACACATAAGTGAGATCATAGGGTATTTGTCTCTGAATTATTTTCTTCTGCACAAGACCCTCTAGATCCATCCATGTTGTCGCAAATGGTGAGATTTCCCTCTTTCTATGGGCCGACTCATACTCCCCTGTAAAAATGCAGCCCATCTTCTTTATCCCACTGTATTTTTAAAATAATTCCTGATGGCAGCCTTGCGGCATTTCCATAATACTCTGACTGTGTTTCCAGTGCACCCAAGTACCTGCAACAGCAATGAAGGGAACCCACATCTGGGTGCATTTTGAGGAAGTTCCCTGCCCTCCGAGGGCCCCTGGGCCAGACACCAGGGGGACCGGAAGGCTCTCCTGGGAGACGTGAGGTCCGCAAATGTTCCGGAACATCGGGAGGCACGCACCTTGGAGACTTGGCCAGCAAACACCACGCCTGCCCAAGGAAGGGACTTTGGGCTCCCCCCGGCCTCCATCCGAGGCTGTCCCAGTCATTTCCAGACCCTTGAGCTTTTTACACCTGGGAAATCGTGAGCACCTTCCAGGATTCCTCGCCTGTCGAGAACCCTGGGTCTGGAAGCTGAGGGATGAAGGTGAAGTGTTCACTCCAACACTGTTTGGTGCAGAGTGAGCGCTGGATAAATGTTATTATGCCTTTCTGCCAGTCCACACACTGGAACACCTAAAATAGGGGTCATGTATACTGGACCTCGACATGCAGGGTCCAGCACAAATAACGCCTCTTTTTTTATTATCAAATCATAAGCGTGTCGCTGCCCTGGCTGGTGTCACTCAGCAGACTGAGTGCGGGCTGCGAACCAGTGGTAGTTCCGGAGGGGAGAGCTAAGCCTCTCACATCGGACCGTGAGCCCAGACGTGGGTTATACCCTGAGCCCTTCCTCACCTGGCACCCTCGGGGCTCCTTCTCCACACCTGGACTGTTGAAGCAGCTCCCGCGGGGACCAGGGAATTCTCTGCACAGGGCTGGCTGCTGAGGCCACGGCCCTGTTGAAACTCCGTGACTGGCTAGCAGCGACCCCCGGAGCCTGTGTCATCTGCTCACAAACCCCTCAGTCCCTAGCCGGTGCCCCTCAGCCCCACCCGGTTTCCTGGGAAACCAGCAGCCTGGGAAAGGCTGCTCTCACTTACTTACGTCGCAAGTGGCTGTGCACGTTGAACGGAGCTCTGAGGGCCTCCCCTGAAGGATGCTCTGAGCCCCATCAACCAGGCTTACAAATTAATTACAAGCACAACCCTCGCGGCACGTGTACATGATAAGTGTCATTTCGGCGCCGCTCCTCACGGACCCCAGGGGCAACGGGAGCTCAGGCTTGCACGGCCTCCGGATGCTTCCGGCGGACTTCCGAGCCCGCCGGCCCTCTCTATCCTGTCACCTTGGGGAGACCCCTACCTCGGGGTCAGGGGGGCAGCTACTCTACAAGATGCAGGCTTCATGCTTTCCCATCTGTTCCTGATACTTTGTCACCGTTAAGGAAGCCAGAAATGTCACAATCAGGTAACAAGCATCACCCCTTGGGTATGTTTGGGCTGTGATTAATCCCAGGTGACGTTGTATGTCCATGACCTGCCTGTGCCCCCAGTGAGGGGTGCACACCCCCACTGCCAAGCCAAGGGGTTGTAGGAACTACAGTTAAGACGTTAAGAGCCCTGGCTGGCGTAGCTCAGTGGATTGCGTGCGGGCTGCAAACCAAAGTGTCGCAGGTTCGATTCCCAGTCAGGGCACATGCCTGGGTTGCAGGCCATGGCCCCCAGCAACCGTGCATTGATGTTCCTCTCTCTCTCTTTCTCCCTCCCTTCCCCCTCTAAAAATAAATAAATAAAATCTTTAAAAAAAGACATGAAAAAGCATTCGAAGGCAGAACGCTGTGGCATTTTCCATCCTGGCTCAATGGTCGCTGGAGGCAGCTACTTGGTGTGAACACACCACTCACTCATTACTCCCCTTTCTCTTTTATTCATCTTTTAAAAACATTTTATTTATTCATTTTTAGAGAGGGGAAAGGAGGGACCAAAAGGGAGAGAAACACTGATGTGTGGTTGCCTCTCGAGCGCCCCCTACTGGGGACCTGGCCCGCAACCCAGGCCTGTGCCCTGACTGGGAATCGAACCGGCTACCCTTTGTTTTGCAGGCCTGTGCTCAATCCACTGAGCCACGCCAGCTGGGGTTCTTCCTCTCCTTTTTAAACGAACAGAAAGCCTGCGCCCCAGGGCCTCTGGGCATCTTCTATCATGTCCAACTGGGTGATTTCTTTCAGCCAACAGCCCTAGGCACCCAAAGCACCACTGCTGTGTCCACAACACAATGGACCTGACTCCAGTCCTCTCCTGGTGGGAGAAAAAGCTGCCTCAGGCCAGGCAACCATGTTCCTGGCATCCCCTCCCTTCCCTGCTGCCCCCAGGGCAGCTTTTCTTACTGCAAATATTTAAAATGTGACCATTCCGAGCGGGCACCCGGGCCACCACACTTCCCACTGGGTGGGAGATGCACCCTCCTCGGGCTAACACGGCAAAGCCTCCGGAAGCCCCTTCCCGCCAGCCAGGAGTCCGGGGGGTCCCTGGAGAGGAGGACCTCTTGTAAAAGCCCTAAACATCGAGACCCTCCGAACACCCCACAATCCCCCCTCTCTAGAGCTGTGTGCAGTGGGGGGCAGCCGGGCAGCCCTGTGGGAGGCCAACCCGGCCATCTGGCTCGCCCCCTCGGAGCCGCGAGCGTCTTCATTTTCAATTCAGCAGGAGAGGCTCAAGGTTAATGACGGAAGCCCGGGCAGGCGGGGCGGCACGGCTCCTCATTAATTCCCACAATTAGGTGACGGGACACGAGGAAAGGAAGAGGCCCGGGTAGGTGCGGCTACTTGGGGCGGGGGGCTGGGCAGTCTCTTCTCTCATTGTCTGCTGAGAGCGTGCGCTCCGCGGAGGATTGGCGGGGGCTGTTGTTAGGTGTAGCTCTTGGGTGTTTTCTATCTGTTCATCCCAGGAGCTTTGTAAAAAGATGTATTTATAGATACACACAAAGACGTATCTCCATCTATGCACATACATACGAAATGTGCATTTACTTATGAAATGAATATGCATAAATGTTTATACCTATATTCCTATATATATATATAAAGCACATTTCATAACCACACAGCGTTAGGAATCCGGCCCTCGGGGTTCTCTGCCTCTGCCATAAAGCAAATATCGCCTTAAAGGGAGGGAGTCCAACAGCTGGCTTCCCCAGGACACACACAAGTCACGCTGACACTGTGTTGTAGAGTCCAGTGATTTTGAGCCTTTTTCTTAATTTGGATTTTTTTTTGGTCTTTTTTAAAAAAGGATTTCACTTAAGCCCTTGGCTGGCATAGCTCAGTGGATGGAGCGCGGGCTGCGAACCAAAGCGTCGCAGGTTCGATTCCCAGTCAGGGCACATGCCTGGGTTGCAGGCCATGACCCCCAGCAACTGCACATGGATGTTTCTCTCTCTCTGTCTTTCTCCCTCCCTTCCCTCTCTAAAAATAAATAAATAAAATCTTTTAAAAAATACAATAAAGATTAAATTTAAAAAAATAAAAAATAAAAAAGATTTTACTTATTTTTTTTAGACAGAGGAGAAGGAAAGGAGAAAGAGAAGGAGAGAAACATCAGTGCGTGGTTATTACATTCTCTCACGCCCCCTACTGGGGACCCGGCCCACAACCCAGGCACCTGCCCTGACTGGGACTCGAACCCGCGACCCTTTGGTTTGCAGGCTGGCGCTCAGTCCACTGAGCCACACCAGCCAGGTGAACCTTTTTCATGGCACACCTACACTCATCACTAAAATGCTGCAGCACACTCAAGAACATATCTTTCGCTGACCTGACAAAAAAATATAGGTATAATTTTGATTTGCTCACACCAGATGGCTATTGTATTGTGTTTTTTTTTTTTTTTAATTATTTGACCATCTAAGGGAAAAGAGGTCCGTGCCCGGACTGAATCGTCGGGCGCTGCCTGTGTTAAAAATTCTGGGGTGCACTGGTTGGGCACCCCTGCTGTTGTGTCTGGGATGTGCAATAATAGCGTTACGCTGAAAAACGATGCCCATGCATTCATGAAAACGATCTTGTTGCTTCAACAATGGTGCCCCATCATCTGATACTTCAGCCAATCATCATCCTTTGCTGGTGGAGGGTCTTAACCTTACGCTTGTAAAATAAATGAATAAAAGCAACATTGGACAATCAAGCCAACGGTCATAAAATGAGGTATGCCATGTATACACACACACACACACACACACACACACACAGTGTCTCTCTATAGTTATTAAAAGATCTATTTCCTTCCCATGGTTGCACAATTGGGAGGTTTACCACGTGGCTCCCATTTTTTTTTTCCCACAAACGAGGTTGTATTTCCATTTGAAACCCTCCAGTCAGCGTTCGCTATGCCAGATTCTCAACTGGCAAACGTGTCTACATCCTGCAGGGGCAGGGAGGGGACAGAATTTTCCAGACTCGGCTGGCACTGGGATCAAAAAGCTGGCTCGCCCTGGTCGGGCGGTGCCCTAGGCTGGGGCATCATCCTACGACACATGCAAACGTGGCAGGTTCCATCCCCAGGGGGGGCAGGTACAGGAGGCAACCTATCCATCCATGTTTTCCTCTCTGTCTTTCCCTCTCCCTCGCCCTCTCTCTGAAATCGATAAACATACGCCGAGGCAAGGATTAAACAAACGAGTCTCGACAGAAATAACGCAGGGGTGCAGAACAAACGTGGTCCCTGTGGAAGTTGGGGAGCGGCGACCATTGTGTGAGCATCTGCATGCCTCCACGTTACAGCCGTGGGAACACCCGTACGGGGGAACCAGACAGCCGGGAGGAGGGGGCGGGAGCGGGGGGGACGACCAGACGGGGAGAACCTACCCGGTTTTGGCGAAGTTCGTCCAGTAGGTCATGACCACGGCGCTGAGCATCACGTCGTTCTTGGAGAAGTTGCAGCTGAACAGCTCCGTGGGGCCGATCATGGGGATGCCGAAGACGTAGGGCACCTCGTCGCCGTGGGCCGAGTCGGCCCAGCTGGGCTTCATCTCGCTCTGGCAGTGGTGGTAGAAGGCGTAGAAGTAGGTGGGGGAGCCGTACTGGGCGTGCAGGTCGGCGGTGGCCACGGCGGGGGCCACCCACTGGTGGTCGGTGAACAGGGCCACCAGGGTCTTGCGGCGCGTCTCGGGGTTCTCCTTGTCCGCCCAGTCCGTGTACATGAACTTGATGGTCTCCCGCAGCGTGTCCTTGCCCTCGGGGTAGCCGTACAGGTTGTCCACGAAGTTGGACACGGAGAAGTCGAAGTCGTTGGGCGTCACGCCGTCCTCGTTGTCCACGATGCCGTCCACGAACTTGAGGCCCTCGCCCTGGTTGACGCCCAGCATGATGTCGTAGTTGAGGAACTCACCCTGCTCCATGAGGATCTGCGGGTCGTCGGGGATGACGTCCCCGTCGATGACGGGCCCGAAGGAGATGTGGTAGGTGGCCGGCGTGATGGTCTGCTGGATGAGCTCCTTGTGGCTCTTGCCCCGCAGGCACTCCACCAGGTCCGTGGTGTCCAGCATGTTGCAGCCCACCTTGTCCGCCAAGATCCGGGTGTACTTGGCCGGCTGGTAGTTCACGGCCCAGCTGGACAGAGCGGTCCCGCTCTGGATGATGGCTTTCTGGAACAGGCCTGCAGGTGCAGAATCGGGGGGGGAGGGGGACATGCAAATGAGACGCCGGCACACACAGGGGCGGCTTGTGCCGCGCCAAGGACAAGAAGAAGGCTGCGATTGAGGCCCGGGCCTGGGAAATGTCCGGGCCGGCGGCATTGGGCCCGGGTGGAATCTCTTTCATGCAAGTCCACCCGCTCTCCCCCTCCCCCCCGCCCCGCCTCCCTGCTGGGCGTTGCATTTACGGGGTGTTCTCTCTCTCTCTCTCTGTCTCTCACACACACACCCCACCACCACCACAAACGGGGCTGAAGGATGTAAAACTACGTGGACACTTGACCTCCACGGACAAAAAGAGACACTGTCTCTACCCATGCACAATCTGGGGTCCTATCTGCTTGTTGTCCCCACTGGGATCTCGGCAAAGTCTGTGTCAGGGACGGGCGTGCCCCAGTCCCTGAAGATACGCTCTGGGCCAGAAGGAGGGTCCCCCAGGCTGCCCCGTCTCGTGGGGAAAACCAGGTACGGCTTCAGTCCAGGGAAAGAAAATCGACGGAAACTAGGCTCAGAAGAGGCTGCATTCAGAGACGAGGTTCCGTCCGCCTCCTCAACCTCCCGGGGGTACTAACATGTCACAATCCCAGTCCCCGAATTAACGATGGCTAACGAAAGCCTCGCTGGCACACCCCACTGGAAATGGAGATTTAAAAAAACAAAAAAAAAAGATGATTCATTTCTAAAGGGCATCCATGTTCAGCCCAGATCCTCGTCCCATTGATGGTGTCCTGTTTTCAAAGCGTCCGTCTGGGGAGAAACTTGAAACGTCTCGGGCAGTTTGAGGAGTGAGTACAGTGTGGACAACCTTGAGACTTGCCGTTGAGGCGGCTCTGCCTGACACATTACCCAAGTCATTTGGGGCCAGTGTCCCCGTGTTTATTATTGCCAGAAACAAGCAGGTACTGACTCGTGTGTTGGATTCTACAGACGGATGCTCCAAAACACTTCAAATAAATGATGCCAATATTTGACCTAGGAAGACGTTGATGGGATCAATCAATCAGAATGAGGAAAATACTGCGGGAAGTTATATATATATAGATATTTTTCTGTCTCAGCCCTATTGGCCGTGTCTGAGGAAGAAGTATGGGTGTACCTGTCTGTCTGGGAAGTAATGAAATCCCCGAAGAATGAGAAAAAATTGAATAAAGAAAAAAGATCGCCTATAATTCACGCTGTAACATGCAAGTTACGTGAATATGTTAGTATCCTTCTTTTGGGCTATTTTTCCTCCTTAGTTGGCTTTGCGGAAGGGTGTCCATTATATCCATATTTTTTACATGGCGTTTCTCAGGCTATCATATCACTGAGGCTCAATGATTAAAACTAACTAGCGTTCCTTTGAGTAAACACTTATGTTCCTTATAACTGTCCTGGCTTTCTTTTCACCTGTCACCTGTTTTCGTCATGCTCTGCCCTGATAATTCTACGGGAAACATGCCTGTCAATGCCTCTCATGCATTCGACAGAATACAGCGCTGGGGGTGGAATTCCTAAGACCGAGCCTTCGGGTGCGTGTGTCCTTCTTGATTCTGTCTCTGGGCTGTTTCCGGAAGGGCCCTCTGCCCCGATGAGCCATGCAAGACACTAGTGCACAGCATCATAGTTTCTGGCCGTGCATTCAAGCAACCAGCACCCTCCCTCCCATCGGTTTGGGCCGACATGGGTCTGGTCCCTACGAAAGTGGGTTCCGACAAGCTTCTGAGTCGCAGAGAAACAGGGAAGGGCGTGGGTGTTCGTCTGATGACTCCCCTTTCCTCGAGGTCAAGGTGTAACACACATTACAAGCCTTTCGACCAAAAAATGACCATCCATTTTGTCTTACTAATGACACCACGACACAGCAAGACCGGGCGACTGGTCTGCGAGGGTCCAGGACTCGCGGGCAGAACGGGGATCCCCTGACATGTCACAGAGGGGCCTTCCCTGGTCAGCGTGTGTGTGGAATCGTGAAGGTGCTTTACGGGAAGATACTGGGGGAACTATTCAAAGTAAAGATGATGCCTTTCGCCTTGTAGGTGTGCTTTTGGTGTGAACGGTTCACCGAGGTAGGGTGCACGCTCTGTCCAATCCCTGCTGACCTCTGTCTTTGATTTAAAGTGAAATGTTTATTTTTTCCCACTCCCGTTGACATTCAACAATATATCAGTTTCAAGTGCACCCCATTGTAGCTAGAGATTTCTATAACTTACAAAGCGACCCCCCCAAATAAGTGTAAGGACCCACGTGGCCTCATCCATAGTTACTTCTGTGTTACTACTGGCTGTGTTCTCTACGTCGTTGATGCTTCTCCTAAATCTCCTAAATCTCCTAAGTGCTTACACCCTCTGTCACCATCGGACGAGAGGGAAGGACCTTGGGGGAGCCCGGACCGAACAGTGACCCGTGCTCAATCACAGTGGACTCCGAATGCACCTCTGCATGGTGCAGGGTCGGGAATCGAGCCACGGACAGAGGAGAGGCCGCCGGCCTCGTTACGGGAGAAGAGGTCATCGCCAGGGCAACGAGCCCACGACTCTCGTGTCCGTGCTTTTTCTGTGTCGCACGGCTTCCGCCAAAAGCGGACATCAGACGTTAACACTTAAAGTGGAGCGAATAAAGGGTAAAAAGGCCAAAGGAAAAGGGTTCGTGAGCCTTCCGGAAGAACTCATTTTGCTGCATGTATTGGATGCCCCAGATAATACCTGCACATTTAGGTTAAGAAAAAAAAAAAGGTGTGTTATGAAAATACCGCATTTTGCTGCATCCATACCTTGTGCCCGAATTGGGAAAATAAGGAGCGTAATAACAATCCCACGTGTGATGCACACAGAAATGCAGGTGCGCACTGTACACCAGGAAACACGGCAGTTAAGACTACTGTATGGCCTGTTTGGAAGCTGCCGAGAGGGTACACCTTGAAGACGTGTTGCAGCAACGTGAGGTGACGGGTGTGAGTTAGACCCACCATCATCCCTTTGCAACATGTGCAAGTAAGGTGCTGTGAGGTTGCACGCCTGAAACCCATCTCAGGGCTCAATTCTGTCTCCGCTTTTAAAAATGGAAAGAAAGCGGGGTCCCAAGGAAGGGAACCCAGATGCATGTCACGTTGGGGCCGTGGGCTCAGCCGGTCCCGGGGGCCAGCAGCCGTCCGCCATGGGGGGAAACGCGAGACCGGTGGGTTACCTTCTGAGTAGTGGGACAGGGTGAGCAGGCTGACACAGGAGGCCCCCGCGCCCGAGCCGAAGATGGTGACGCGCTTGGGGTCACCGCCGAAGGCCCCGACGTTCTCCTCGATCCACCGCAGGGCCTGGATCTGGTCCAGGAGCCCGTAGTTGCCTTTGGCCGCCTGGTCGCCGGTGCTCAAGAACCCTGCAAGAGAAGGCAGCGCACGGTGAGGTTGCTCAGTGGCAGCAAGCGCCTCCATATCGGTGCTGACGGCTGAGGTCCTGGTTCACCTGGCCCGCGCTTCCCTGCCCGTGAGAAGCAACACGATAGCACCTTTGTCCACGGCAGGGAGGCTGAGCGGGTGTTAACGGTGGACGCTGTGATAAAACGCCTCCTTGGTGGGTGGGTGTGGAGCTAAGGCGTAAGGCAAGACGAGTCGAAAACATGTGTAACAAGTCGCAACAGTGGGGAGCGCAAATCGGACTGGATTCAAGCGATCCTTCCGGTGCGTTATGTCCGTCCTCTGCACAAAAGGAAAAAGACTCCTACAAGAAGCTTTTCCAGGGGGAAAGGTGTGTGTGTGTGTGTGTGTGTGTGTGTGGTGGGGACTGGCATGCCTGTGTCTCTCTGTAAGGCTGTGTGTGCGTGTGTGTAACAGCACTGAACTATGGCTTTTTCTCATTACGTGTGTATTAATGTTTTAATGGAATACCACTCTCATGTGTAGCTTTCAAAGTCAATTATAGACATAATGACATCCCACACGTCAACAACTTAGTGAGCACCTCTAGTCTTCCGTGTAGGAAAAAAAAAAAAAAAAACCTCTCACAGTGACACAAATAACACACACAAATAACTATTTTTTAAACGTTTTATTTATTTATTTTTAGAGAGAGGGGAAGGGAAGGAGAAAGAAGGGGACAGAAACATCTGTGTGTGGGTGCCTCTCACACGCCCCCTACTGGGGACCTGGCCCGCAACCCAGGCACGTGCCCTGACTGGGAATCGAACCGGTGACCCTTTGGTTCGAAGGCCGGCGCTCAGTCCACCGAGCCCCACCAGCCAGGGCAGGGAATCAGGAGAGGCAGGGCAACCCCTTCAAGATCGTGCACTTATGACACAGCCCCTGAGTTCCGTCGTCTCAGACGCTCGTAGGGCCCGGCGTGAGCCCAGAACACGGGGGTGTACCGACCCTCCCTTACGGAATCAGCAATCACTAATTGCCTTTCCTTGCCAACGAGTGTGGTGCGGCCCCAGCATCCGCCCCTGAGCCCTTTCTCTCCCCGCTTTTGCGCACAGTTTCCCATGCAATGAGCCGTGCTCTGCTGGGGAGGCAGGAGGCCTCTTTCAGGCCGTTGGATGAATAAAACAGCTTGCCACGGCGGCGTGGGTGCCGCGTGATCACCGAGACAGGCCTCTCTCTCTCTCTCCCCGCATTAAGCAGGGAGGTGATGAATGCGGAGAGGCTCCAGGAATTTTCTGGCAGAACCCTTGTGTCTCCAGCAGGCCCCCCCCCTGCCAGCCGCCTCGCTCCCTCTCTGAGGTTCTTTGCAGAAATGACCTACTTTGCCCATTTTGTGTCTGTGAAACACTATGAAGATTTGCAACAGGCAGCGATGGCAGCTCTTCATTAACCCAGGGGGCCCCTCCCAGCCCCAGCAAAAAACGTGACTGTGGTGGCCCGTGAAACCACCGGTTAATGAACGGCCCGCACCCCGGGGTGCCCTCCTTCTCTCCAGAGCATCCTGTTGAAAGCTGGGAGCCGGCTTCACGATGCTGAACGCTTTCCAGACGTCCTCAGGGAAACAGCCCTCCAAGCGCATCTGAACCTCAGCAAACAAATGGGATTTTTTTTTTTAAAGAAAAAAAAAAAAACACCCAAGCTGGTGTTTCCATAGTTTCTGCTTCGGAATTTTCATTTACTTCCATGCCCAGGGATTGCTTTTTTTTTTTTTCCCCTTCTCTTTCAGAGTTCCACCAGCCCGCCAGGCGGAGTTCCAGCTTTGAGTTCTCCATCCACGACGCCTCCTTCCCGTCTTGTCCTGATTGTCCCAACAGGGTGTCGGATGTGATCCAGAAATAGGGTGCATGGGGGTGTGCTGGTGTGAGAGGCTACGAACAACCCTGAGGCAACAGCCAACCCGTCTGGAAAGAGCAGCCCACGCTGGCTGAGACGGTGAGCACGGTCGACGGGTTTCTGCAAGCCAGGCCCCCGCTGAGCCCGGGGGTCTCCCTCTACGCCTGGGGGAATGAATAAGCTGACGGCTTCTCTCTCTTTGACGGGCAGTCTCGGCGTTTCAGCCAACAAAACGTGTGTGTGTGTGTGTGTGTGTGTGTGTGTGTGTGTGTGTTTGAGACGTTTCCGTCTGTGAAACCAAGCTTGTCAAGTCACTCACCCCCTTCCATCCCGACCACTGAACCGGGACAGAGAGACACACAGCCCAGACTGCGGGGGTTCACACGTGTGAGGGACCCGTTGGGCACCGAGTTTCATACCGAGAAGGAACAAAGACAACACACACACACACTAGAGAAAGGCTCAGGGGTGCTGTGGTCATTCTGAAGGGCGAGTCACGGAAAAACGCCCGAAAAACACGCATCCTGTTTCCCTGCCCCACGAAAGCAAGGAGCGTGGTGTGAAAATGAGCACGGAATGGGATCTCAAGACTGCTGTCGGAACAGAGCAACATTTCAGGCGTGTGTGGAAGGTCATTATCATCGGAAGGCTCCTTCTTTTCTTTTCCCCAATTGCACCACTGGGTTCAGGTCACAGGGCTTCCCCGGGCTGTCAGTTAGCGGAGGAGACCCAGTGGGGTCCGATGAGCTCGCCCTTTGTTCCCGTGTCACGGGGCATCAACCCCCCAATCCGTGTTCTCGTGGGAGATAACCCATCACTCATCACGCCCGGGAGGCGTGGTTTTGACCACAGTCGGCCAGAACGCAATGTTTACGTGAAGTCCAAGGTCAGTGAGCTTCCCATTTTCACTGTGTGTTCGCCTGTAATTGGGAGAATTCGTCTAGACTCCCAAGGGCAGGTCCTCATTCTCTCCGTGTGGGCACGTCGTGCACACGCTCATTGAAATATGTCTTTCTTTTTTATTTTAAGATTTTATTTATTTATTTTTAGAGAGGGAAGGGAGGAGGAAGAGGAGAGACAGACAGACAGAGAGAGAGAGAGAGAGAGAGAGAGAGAGAGAGAGAAACATCCATGTACGGTTGCTGGGGGTCATGGCCTGCAACCCAGGCATGTGCCCTGACTGGGAATCGAACCTGCGACGCTTTGGTTCACAGCCCGCGTTCCATCCACTGAGCTATGCCAGCCAGGGCTGAAAGACGTCTTTCCTTTGGTATCTGCACCGTGAGAACTGGCAACACATGGAAAATCACCAGCTTTTTCGCATCAAAATCCCTCCCTCCCACAGACTTTGTGTGGACGTGCATCCATACCAGGACGGAGACTTCCTCAAGAAATTACACACAGAACTATCTCACCGCCCAGGCAGCGCCACTTCTGGGCATTTGTGCGGATAACCAAGAGAGCAGTAATTCAAAAAGATGGATGCACCCCTACGTTCAGTGCGGCATCGTTTCCAACAGCCGAGACCCAGAAATAGCCCAGGCATCCATCGATAGATGAATGCATCAAGATGTGGTCTCTATCTCTTTCAGATGCTCTTCCTCTTTTTACATGCAATATTCTATGCTAGGATACTGTTTTCAGGGCTGCCAGGAGCCCGCCAACCACCTCCTCCACGTGGCCCAAACCCGCCTTCCCTCTGTAGACACCAGGGACCTCCCCTTGCTCGTGCAGCACAGCGCCACCTGCAGGCCACCCCCATCACCACCTGGTCCCACGCCATGGGAGGGTACCAACCCCGGTTCACCTCTTCCTCTTGACCCAGCTGTGCAAGAGCTCCCCCATCCTCTCAACGTTCTGGACACAGGACGCTGTTTTACGTAAATTTGCATGATAGAACGTACCGCTTTATACCAACGGTTAGGATCAGGGATGAGGGTTACGGTTGGACTAGTTTAGGCTTAGGTTAAGATTGGGTGAGGTTAAGTTGTGGGTTACGCTTAGGGTTGGGGTTGGGGTTGGGGTTAGATCTGCCCCTAGAGCCGTCATTGTGTGAACACCTGCCCTGCATTCAGGACCAGTCCCTACCTACACATGTCACTGAACACGTCAAAGCCCCACGTTTGTTCACGTGGAATCCACAGGAGAGTGGGAGCTGTGTCGCGGCTCCGTTTGGGAGCCCCCTGGACCGCGGGCACGCCAATCACCACAGCGGGCGTGCCCTCCACGTTCACAGCGTCACCAGCTGGGCGGGTCTCCTGGACATCGGGAATGAGCTCCTTATTTCTGTTGCGCCCCCATCGGTAGGTTCACAGCTCGGACCTTTGTGTGAACGAGTTCCCGGTCGACTTAGGTATGATGTTGAGAGTACGCAGAGGAGGAAGGAAACCCCTGTGCTCTCTGACCACCCATGCTGTTTGTGAATGATGTCGCAATCGCAGGAAGGTGGCTGAACAGTGTTGATACACGTGCCTGAAATCCAAAGGGGAATGCAAGGTGAAGGCACAAACACCTCCGCCTCTGGTCGTGCTGGGGGGGTCAGGGAGACGCGGATTCAACCGGCCTTTATTTGAAACTCACAGTGATGCACGCAACGCGGTCAGCGCCGGGGAAAACCAGTGAGACGTAATTTCAGTGAGATTCACACGTGTGTCTTCAAAACGAGAAGAAAAGATTTTCTGTGCAGGGATAAGCTTCGATTGGGTAAATGACTGAAATCGCAAGTCATCATTTTTTTGTGATTCGCTGTTATTATCCCCTTTTATTTTTTTAATCTTAATATATTTTATTGATTCTGCTGTTACGGTTGTCCCATTTTTTTTCTCTCCTTTATTCCCCTCTGCCCTGGACCCCTTCCCACCATCAATGTCATAATTTTTTACATCAAAGTATACTAATAAAACAGACACAAGGCGGGGCTGGAAGCAGGAGGGAGGTGGGGAGGGCTGGGATGGGAGAAAAAGGCAGAAAGCTGTACTTGAACAATAATTAAAACTTAGAAAAGGAAAAAAACAGACATCAGTTACACAGTGTGTACCTACACGGTATTCCCTGCATGGTAGTTACACGGTACACCACACGGGAGCAAAAAGGACTTACAAAAGACTATGTAACCAACGAATTAAACGTAATTTTCATAATTCCTCCTCAATGGCACTAAATCCCAAATATGCCGCTTTGGGGAGATACTGCTCCCTTCTTCCCTGAACCTGAAAACAAGCATGGGGCCCTGGTCAGATCGGTCAGTGGGTGAGCGTGTGGTCCTCACACGTCCAGGTCGAGGGTTCGATCCCCAGTCAGGACACATACAGGAATCAACCCAGGAATGCATCAGTGGGCGGAACAACACATCGATGCTTCTCTCTCTCAAATCGATAAGTAACACTTGTAAAAAAGTTTTTTAAAAAACTTCTGTCAAACATTATTTTTCAAAAGCTTTCAGGAGATCATGGAATGGTGCATTCAAGGGAAGTGAGCTTTGTCTGTCAATGATATATTTGAAAAGGCACAGAGGTTTGCAGCTGCCAGATTCAAGACACAAGCAGAACGTGGTTAACACTCAGGACAGACAAAGAGCAAGGGGGGCTCCTGCGTGGGTCTCGGGGGGACCGATGGGCCCGGCCCCTGGAACAGTTCCTGACGTGCCCGTGCACACGGAAACGGCGTGTGAAACGTGGTCCCGGAAACCTCTGTCTTGGTCTAGAAACTTGTGCACTACTATTTCCACAGGAGTCGCACACCCAACGTGCACGGCAGCCTGATCTACAAAGGGCTGACTTGGAATACACGTCCGGTGTCAGAAAGAGAGTTAACTACGTGCGGTCTAAGAACAAACAGGTGATCTCCACACCCGTGGCCCCTGGGGACCCCACCCCTTTCAATGTCCCTGTGGCTGAAAGCACGATATTCAGTGAAAATGCTCCGTGAGTGAGAACACATACAGATCCACTTTATAAAAGATCAAAAACAGTCTGCACTTAAGACACGAATAAGGTCGCTGGGGCGGTCACCGTATTTAGAGAAACAGACTTTAGTAAAAAAGGAAACGATAATCAGGATTCAGACAGTTTACGGTGACCCTGGAGTGGAGACAAAGGGACCCAATTTAAGGAAGAAGGAGGGATCCAATTTTATTTCAGGTTGTGCATAGAACAATGTGGATTTAATTTTTTTATCCTCAAACAAGGATATGTTTTTACTGATCTTTGGAGAGAGAAGGAGGTAGAGAGAGAAATGGGAAATCGACGGGAGAGGAAAACATTGATCAGTGGTCTCCCAAACGCACCTCGACTGGGACTCGAACCCGCAACCTAGGTTTCAGCTCGGATCAGGAATCGAACCCTCAGCCATTTCTTGTATGGGATGATGCTCCAACCAACTAAGTCACCCGGCCAGGGCATCCCTGATTGACTGATGTGCACGTAGAAAATATTCTCTAATAATACCTGGCTGGTGTAGCTCAGTGGATTGAGTGCAGGCTGTAAACCAAAGCATCGCAGGTTCGATTCCCAGTCAGGGCACATGTCAGGGTTGCAGGCCACGGCACCCAGCAACCGCACATTGATGTTTCTCTCTCTCTCTCTCTCTCTCTCTCTCTATCTATCTATCTCCCTCCCTTCTCTCTCTAAAAATAAATAAATCTTAAAAAGAAAATATTCTCTAATAATAAAAAATTGTTTATATTGTCTTAAAAAGCTAGAACCAGGATAGCTACGAAGCTACATAGCTACGAAGCAGCCAGAGAGAGAAAAACCAGAAACCCGTTTTGCATTTCCGATCAAATTCGCCAGCACAAAAGCCAGCAGCATCAGAAAACTCAAATGTTCTAGTCCCCAAAGAGCCCTGGTTAAATCTGAGTTTCCACCCTCACTCCCCATAAACATTCAAGTAATGGTTTATCCGGAACGAACGAAAATAACGCATTTGCTGATTTTCCCTGTCTTGTGCCAAACGCCATTTCTCAGTCGGCACAGGGGACGCTAAATGATTAAGTCTCAATTAGTGTTTATGAAGGCATTTATTAAAAACGGTTTCAAAGAGGAATGTCCCAGCATTCTCGGCAGGCGCCTGTGGAGAATGCATCCCTTGTTCCAAAGGCTGCCAGAGGTTTGCAGACTCCGCCGCACACCTGCGGTGTGTCTTGCCGGAAGGCTGCGGGTTCCGGGCTCCGCCTCCCCGAGATGCAGTCCTACTGTGTGGACAGGGTGCTGGCTGGGGTGGGCAGGGGTCATTCCAACCACGCTGCTTCTAAGGCGATCCCCTCTGTGACTGGAAATCTACCTCAAGAGACACGCAGAGACGCCATTCCTTTAACAAAGGGAAGCAGGACTCATCCCAGGCCCAGAACTGCCTTCCGTTGCCATCGAGTTTCCGAACCCCGAACCGGCTGAATTCAGAAGAAGAACCGGAGGCGACCTGTCTGCCTCCGCCGGTCAGCAGCTGAGATGCGTCGGGGGCTGGAACATGCGGAGGAAAAGGCCCCCAAGGTAGCCGGTCCCCAGAAGGACTGGAAGATGTTCGCCCTGAGATGCATAGGTTCCCGGGAGTCTACGAGGATTCCGGTGTCCCCTGAAAGCATCCGTGGAAACACACAACGAAACCCTCCTCTACCTGACAAAGACACACACACACACACACACACACACACACGCCCACCCAGCGGAAAGGGTTTGTGTGGGGTTGCAGAAGTCGCTCCGTTTCTGGTGGTGCTGTCGTCACCCCCGGTGGAAAACGCATAAACTCTGTAAGGAAGGACAGAAACCAGGCTCCAGGTGTGAGCCTAGCAACGGGAGGAGGCCCCTTCCCAGCTCTGCAAGGAGTTTGCAGGGATGCCTCGTGCAGGGGCCGCCTCCCCCCACGGAGGGAAGCTTGCATCTGGAGGGCGAGAACCACCGTAGGAGCACACGCTGCATGGGTCTCCTGGGCTCAGGGCTTTGCGCCATGTCCCCACGGGTCCCCGATAAAATATCTCTGTCGGGTGACTGTATTTCCAGGGCTCGGAAGTGCGTGGCGGTGTCTAGAGAATTCGGTGATGTCATCAGGAACACAGGGAGAGTCCCACGCCGCGGATATGACTTTCAACTCTGTCCACACGCCGGTGAGCCGTGAACCTCAAGCCCCTGCTTCCCCAGGCGCTGAAAGTGTTTTTCCAGGACGACACGGGGGACCTTGCCCAGGGCGGTGTCACCCACAGTGTCTTCCAGCCCTGAGACTCCCCTTCGCCCATGCCAGGGTTAGGGACAGATGCGGGGTTCAGCCTGCTACATTATATTCCTGGGATACCCGTCCCCTAATGTGTGCGAGGCTCCCCAGAGAGAAGAAAACACGTTTTTAATACCCTCTCTGCTCCCACGCCGAATTATCCGATGGTTATCAATCGTCTTTGACCTGTTCCGTGTCTTCACAGTAGGCACAGGGGATGAATCAATCTTCCCCCCTTCTGTGGATCTGTGTGACGGGTTTCAGTGACCGTGACACCCGTGACAAGGACGCCCTGGGGTGTCGCCAGTTCCCACTTTGGGTTGCAAAATTAAAATAACACCAGCAAAAAAAAAAAAAAACACGGCAGGGAGAATCACCTAAAATAGTCTGGTTGATGCGGCAACACGGACCATCTGGCGTGGAATGTGCTGGCCACGTCCCTTACTTCCCAGCACCTGCAGGTGCTTTTCTGCTTAGACTTTAGTTCTTTTAACGTCTCCCGTGGGCCCCTCGACCTGCTGCCCAGGTGAGAGATGCCACTGAGGTGCGGAGGGAAGCACGAACTCACTCCACCATGGAGGAGGACATTGAGAAAAAGCCAAATTGTCACTTTGTCATCTCAGCTCTATTAACTAATGTGCCAGAATAAATGCATTCTTTCTCATAGACCTCTTTGCTTAATGAGTGCATTTCATTTAGCGTGGGGGGGAACCTCTTCCTTTGTCACACTCACCTATGAAAAGAAAGCCCCCGCCCCCCGTCTCAGGGATTCAGGGGTTGCCCAGGACGTTACATATTCATTCTCTCTTGGAGCCCCGGCGGATGTAGAAGTCGCTGGGGTATCTCACGGCCACGCATCCGTGGAGATTTGCACTCGAGTCTCCTTGACGATGGAGCCACCGCTGACGAGAGAACATTTTCGAGGTAAAAACAGGTGAGCCGGCCCCTGCCCTGGCGCCGTCTTCAGCAGAACGTCTCGGCAGAGGCGAATTCCGCTGCCTTTAGGACGACGGCCGAACAGCTCTCGCGCTGTCCGTCAACTCGGCGAAATAGTTCGCGTCGCATCCTTGCAAAGATCTGATGTTGCCCAATATTCCATTCATGCTAAATACACTAAGGATATATAACCCAGGGGCAATGCTTGTTTCTATTTTCTACAAACTGTGTGTTTTTTTTTTTAGCTGGCCACGATGGAACACACAATCAAAAATCGTTTCAAAACAGCTTTCTTCCGCTACTCACTTATCAGGGCCCCGGAGACGCTGTTCAAACATACGGGACTATTTACGGTAATCACCGTGGGCAGCAACCCACTGTCCACCGGCAGACGAGTCCATAAAGGAGACTCGGTACGTGTACACAACGCAGGGTTGCTTGATTGTAAAAGAGAACGGAAGGTCCCCATTTGTGAGAGCGTGGTTGGACCCAGGAGGTATTACGCTACGTGCAACGAGCCAGACAGAGAAAGACAAACATCCCGTGGTTTCGGTGATCTGTGAGATCTAAAGACCTGAATAAAGTAAGACACCAAACACACACAGACTCGCGGACACAGGGAATGGACAGACGGCTGTCAGAGGGAAGGGGGTGTGGAGGGGGGGCTGGGTGGAGAAGGTGACGGGATTAGGAAGCACCGATGACAGTTACAGAAGAACCACAGGATGTGAACAGGGCAGCCCAGGCACCAGACTCGGTGACATTGTAATAACTGTGTGCAGGGCCAGGCAGGTACCGGAAATACCAGGGGCATCCCTTTCTGGGGTGTATAAATGTCTAACCACCATGCTGGGCACCCGAAACTAATATAAAACAATAGTGAATCCCTGCTGTAATTTAGAAAAAAAAAAGTAGCAAGGTACGAGGACACACCGTCCACAGACCCAGACTTCTGCCAGAGGAATCTGCCTCCCGTGGCAAAATGCAATGCCACGCTTAGCTGGAGACAAAGACGAAACTTTGTTCTGGGTGTTGGATGGCGAGTTGTATCCAGTCATCGCCCTGAGGGGTGGTTGTGTTTAAAGACACACTGTTTCGCCCTGGCTGGCGTAGCTCAGTGGATTGAGTGCGGGCTGCTGCGAACCAAAGTGTCACAGGTTTGATTCCCAGCCAGGGTACATTCCTGGGTTGCAGGCCATGACCCCCAGCAACTGCACATGGATGTTTCTCTCTCTCTCTCCCTCTCTCTTTCTCTCCCCCCCTTCCCTCTCTAAAAATAAATGGAATCTTAAAAAAAAAAAAAAAGACACACCGTTTCACGCCCTGAGCTGTGTTTCTCGAGGAATGGCTACGAAGTTACCGGAACAGCCGCAGCGAGGACCCCAAGGAAAAGCCACGGGGAGAAGAAACCTCCTGCAGCGACGGGGGGCGTCACCCTAGCAGCCGTCCCGGCAGGAGGGTGCCAGGTGGCACGATCCCTTTGAATAAAAGGGGCAGGGGCAGCTGCCAAAGATACTGGGACTCCCCCGGGCTCCGAATTCCCAGCAGGAAGCAGCGTACACATTAACAATCCAGGCTTCTTCAGGGCCAGAGAAAAACCATGGGGACTCCTGCTGAGAACACAGCACTCCCAGAGAACCAGGCGACCTCCCAAGCTCTGCCATGGACACAGAGCCGAATCCAACCGCAAAGGTTGCCGAATCCTGATTTCTGAAAACGCACCCTCCCCCTGGGAGTCCCTTCTGGAAAGTGAAGAAGGGGAGGAAATGGGAGCTATGATGATACAAAAATAAAGGGGGGCGGGGGGAGGGGATGGAACCAGACCAGAGCTCACGGGCACTGGGTCCCCGAGCCCTTCCCTGCACGGGAAGCGGAGAATCACGGCTCACTCAGAAATGGTGAGATGGTAACCACCCCAGGGCTGGACGCACGGCAGGCTCCGAGTTCTCAGAAACGAGACACGCTACGCCAAACACAGCTGAGGGGGGCACGGGTGTTGGCGTTTTGGGTGTCTCCACGAAGGAGCTGGGTGCGGGATTGCATCGCTTCCGAGCATCGGCGGTACCGGCGGACAACGAGGCTTCTCCCTTCGACTGCATCAGGGCGTGACCGTCATGAGGGCAGCTGCGTGCCCCGCTGGGCTCTTGCTGGGGACACGGTCTCGGCCGGCGAACTGGGGGGTGGTGGGGCACACCCAGCTGCCAGGGGGGTGTCCGCCATCGGGAATGTTGGCTGACACCATGGGACCCAGTACCCAGAGCTCTGAAGAGCAGCCCTGGTCAGCCCGCCGGACCTCACTGTGGGTCCTGGTGGGAAGGGCATCTGTTAACGTCATCTGAGGGACTGCACAGGGGGGGTGACATTAAGCGGATTGCCCCCAGGGTGCCCGCGTGGCCTCTGTGGGGTTCCAGGACGAGGAGCAGGGAAGACGGGGGTGGGACGACAGGGTACAGACACGCAGCGAAGATGCACCAGGAGCAGACGGACAGAGGGGAGCCGGAGCGGCGGCGGGTTCAGAGCATCAGAAGCTGGTGTGGCGGGGCGTAGGGGTGGGGGCGGGAGCCAGGGTCAGGGGAATCCCTGGCGTCCTCCTGAGGCTGAGGATAGAGGACTGAGCACGGAAACCGGAGCCTCGGCCGTGCCGCCTCAAACTCAGCCAGGCGGACACCCCGACAACGCGGGCTCCTGCAGGTGGACACGGCCCCCGGGGTCTCGAGGGAGCAGCGCGGCCGGGTCCACACGGGGTTCTCCGCCTCCTGCAGCTCCCGGTGGTGAACCCAGTTTTCCACAGGATGGGACTGGGGGCTGAAAAGTGTTGCAAATGCTGAGAAATTCATTTCCACAGAGTGTGAGAGTCTTAGCGCCCGCTGGGTGTGGCGAAGGAATCCTGCACCTCAGTGAAAGGCATAATTTATGGATGCATGGTGGCCATGTCTTACTAAGTCCCTCTGCCTTCCCAGGACAGTGTGGTTTATGTATATAAATGGTACTTTAGCCCTGGCTGGCGTAGCTCAGTGGATGGAGCTCGGACTGCGAACCAAAGTGTCGCAGGTTCGATTCCCAGTCAGGGCACATGCCTGGGTTGCAGGCCACGGCCCCCAGCAACCGCACATGGATGCTTCTCTCTCCCTCTCTCTTTCTCCCTCCCTTCCCTCTCTAAAAATAAATAAATAAAATCTTTAAAATATTATTTAAAATTTTTTACAAAATATTCCAGCCCATCCGTGTACCTTGCATGCCTTCAACGTCACTGGCAAGCATTTCTGTATTGTTGGAATGTTTTAGGACTCGCTGTGTATCTACCAGGATGTAGGGAAGCACATAATCAAATAATGCCCGAGGGGAAGCCAGAAGAAAGGAACTCCGGGGAGGCCAAAGGATGCCCCGTTTTGATGGAGAAGGGAGGAGAATTATCTTTATTATGCACTGGGTCTCGTACATTCCCAGAAAAATCATGTCAACTACCTATGAGAAGTTTAACGTACTGCCTTTCTATAATCACATCGATCAGTAACCTTCCAAAGACATGACTCCTTAAATCAAAATAGTAACAAAACTGGTGGGGGTGGGGGGCGGAATCTCACATAAAATCAGCATCCCAGGAAGAAACATTTTTAAGAAACCAGGCGTATACTCATTTAAAAAATATGCTGTTGTTTCCTATCCTTCTTTTTTTAAGATTTTATTTATTTAGTTTTAGAGAGGGAAGGGAGGGAGAGAGAGAGAGAGAGAGAGAGAGAGAGAGAGAGAGAAGCATCCATGTGCGGTTGCTAGGGGCCGTGGCCTGCAACCCAGGCATGTGCCCTGACTGGGAATCGAACCTGCAACACTTTGGTTCGCAGCCCGCGCTCCATCCACTGAGCTACGCCAGCCAGGGGACGTTTCGTATCCTTCTTAACCAAGTTGCCAGCCAAGGCTGGTTATATGGCCCAGCAGCTAATGCATGACTTGGTGTGACTGTTCCATCAGGTTTGCGAATGAGACACCTGACGGTGCTGTGTTCCTTCTGAAAAACGCGCCCAGAGCTCACATTAGGAATACAGGCCAGACGTGAAGAGGGGAACATCACAGTATTCAAACGGACACGAACACTGTAGCATCTCCTCTGTGACGGACGCCGAAATTCCGAACAACGGTTTTGGTCACGGGAGGCTGGCTTCAAGAATCCAACAGGTGTTTGGATCGAGTTGGACAGTGAATATCAAAAGCTTTTGAAGTTCTCAAAAACAGTTCCATCGGCAGGGTTTGACTCTGAAAGCAGTTCTTACCTAAGTAAATTATAACTCTTTCGACACTTGAACTGGTTTTCAATAGGTATAGGTACGCCTTTGCAGACAGGCTTAATACCTCAATTTCAAATTCACACGCATGCCCTGGCTGGCATAGCTCAGTGGATTGAGCACGGGCTGCGAACCAAAGCATCGCAAGTTCAATTCCCAGTCAGGGCACATGCCTGGGTTGTGGGCCACGTCCCCAGTGGGGGCCACATGAGAAGCAACCACACATGGATGTTTCTCTCCCTCCCTTCCCCTCTCTAAAAAATAAATAAATAAAATTACAAATTCACACACAAAGCACACGTAGTACAGGCGGGAAAAATATCCAAATCTATATTTTAACATCATATCCCTTTAAGACATAAAAAAACGAGAATGTTCCCTGGTTTTATATTAGGTTCCATGACATTTTGTGGAACATTCGAGAGTCCATGAAAGTCAGCAGAGCCACTTACGTAAGACACAGGAGTTTAAAAAGAAAAGAAAAAGCGCTAATTCTGATTTACCAAAATGTCAGTGTCACTTTGAAACCCTACTACAGCTGGGGAAAGACGTTCTCGGCCAGGGATACTGGAAAAACCTGCGTTGTTTCAAACTTGGAGCGTGCTTGCATGTTTTTGTGAGCCTCTGGGGTATCCTGAGAAGGATTTATCGGCGGTGAGGGTGACAACGTGAAGGAAAAACGCAGCATGTCCAGTGCCTCAGAAGCGGTGTTCACACTGGGCTTATTTCCGCCCACGATGCCCACATGGAGGTCCCCACCTTCCCAGGCACGGGACCCACCGAGCAGAGACAAGCTTGAAGGGACCGTTGTCATCTCTTTGTAAATATAAATCAAAACCTCGTTTTGTCTTGAGTGTCGGTGAATTCCTTTTTTCAAAAAAAAAAACCTCCTCATCAGAGGCCATGTGTCTTGGTTTTAAAGAGAGAGGGAGGCAGGGAGGGAGGAAGGAAGGGTGGGAGGAGAAGGAGGAAGAGGAAGGAGAGAGAAACCAGGACCCATTGCCTCTTGCACGCTCCCTCACCAAGTATTGAACACACAACCTAGGCAAGTGCCCTGGCTGGGAATCGAACCCACGACCTGTTGGTGTACAGGACGATGCTCCAACCCACTGAGCCGCCTGGCCAGGATGAGTTGGGACTGAGTTTTCAGCTAATAAGGTGGACGAAAACAGTGCTTCTCCACCTGAGCCATTAAATAACCCAAACTATTTTAGAGGACGTATTTAAACACGATCCCACAGAGACGGGAAGCGGAGAGGCAGACGCATTCTAATACGGCGTGTATAACGCTGGGGTGCCGGAACTCTCTCTTGCAAGTTCGTGTGGACCGAACGGGTCACCTGAGGCAGCCCCTCGTGAGGTACAAGGTACGTGGGACCAGAGGGTCTTTGTCTGAGGTGAGTGGCAGAGCACGCCACCCCCAAACTATGCTCTTGTACTCCGAGACCCTTCACAAAAACAGGAGAGACGGAAGCTCTGGACACAGAGTGGAAATCCCTGTTTTGGGAGGGGTGTTCACGCTCATAAAGGCGGTCCTCATCGGGGAGGGGGGTCTCCCTCCCCGCACCAAGAAAAGGATGGTTGTGCATCACCAGGAACTTCCATCCGCCAAACAAGCTTATTCCTGTTGGTGTTCATTTTCCTCGTCGCCTCTCCACGTGTGACCTTCCTGATACCCTTGTCTCCTGTGCCTTTGGCCGAAGATGGCATGTGAGCCTCGATTCTCAGAGGTGTCTGATACAGGTACTCAGTTCTCCCTGGGTGTCTCCCGCAAAAGGCACGTGTTAATAAACATCTGGTGGCTTTCCTCGTGCTAATCTGTCCTTTTTGCTCAAGGGCCCCTGAGAAGAACTCAGAAGGATAAAGGAGAAGTCATTCCCTCCTCACTCATACACACACCTTCAGAGTCAAGAGACCGGCCTCTCAGATGGCGGGTGACTCTGCCAAGAGCGTTGGGAAGCGATGAGACTCGTACGGCCGTGCTGAAGAGCTAGACGCGAGCAGATACATTGGGGGGAGTTTAAATATCGCTTTGTGCATGCATTTTCCGGGTCGAGAATAACACCGGGGAAGCAAAAGTTGCAGAAACAAGCACGTACTTGAGTTTATTTCAATCAAAAAGGTGGATGAGTTCACAGATTTTCATAGCTTCCGTCTAACAGCTTCTTACCTCTCTAACAAAATCCTTACAAATAAAAATAAGGGGGGATTTCATTTAAAGACGAAGGCAAGTAACTTGCTTTAATATTCAAATCCCGAGGTTCTCAGGAGAAGGGCAAAAGCCGTGCGAGTTCAGCACACCGACGGGAAGGAGGCACGCAGGCGGCTGGACGTCCCGGATCTCTCAGTGTTGGTGTGGAAACGGGGTTTGTAAAACCACACCCGTAGGCCGCCGTTTCTGCAAAACCTTTAGCCTCATCCACAGACAATCAAGGCATCCCCTTCTCCTGCTTCAGGGTATCACTGTATTCCTGTCACAGGGTTCCTGTCTGTGCATTGTCCAGGATAACGGGATGATGGGGAGTGGGCAAAGCCCACCCAGTGCCCGGGCACTTGGGGGGGAGGTCCCACATGCCAAGACAGCCCCAGGGGGCTGGGAATATGCCACACTCCAACCTCAAGGAAGACGGAGGCTGGAGTCATCCAGGGCTGGGTGAGGAGCGAACAGGAAACCGTGTCCACAGGGGCAGAGCTGGGCATGCAAAACTGCCGGAGAGGAACTACGTCACCGGGCAGCATCCCGAATCTCAAGCCTGGAGCGCCATCTCAGCTGATGCAATAGGCCCCACGCACTTAAAGATTCAGAGAGGCGAATGAAAGACAGTAAGAGTTGACTTGAGCAAACACTGATGTGAATCCGGTGGCACTCAACGGAGCAGAGGGAAAAGAACTAGGAGAGAGAGAGAGATAGAGAGAGAGCCAGAGAGAGAGAGAGAGAGAGAGACACACACACACACAAACACACATACACACACAATCAAAGATATATCGGCAGAGGCAAGAGGGCATAAGGAAGTTGTAATAGTAAAAAAGCAGGCCGAATATCGCCCAGTGAGTTTCCTTTAAGGACTAGTGGCGGTCTGTCTCTCTGGGACGAACTAGCCGGTGGTCCTCAGGCGATTCTGACGGATTCAGCTTCCCCTTCTTGCAGAGCTGAAACTATAATTCCATTCCGTCGAGGTTTAAAGCTCAGCAGAAGGCCACTTCCTTTCCAGGAGGATGGCGGCGGGACAGTCGCTTCCTTTCCAGTCTCTTGCCCTGTGCTCCGCCAGCGTAAATCACAGAACTATAACATCTGCTTACTCAAACAGGAGCTGTTCTACCGCATGCAGGGCACCATTTACTCTACTCCGAGGTGTTCCATAAACACTACAGCAGAAATAAGAATCGGCCCTGGCTGGCGTGGCTCAGTGGATGGAGCGTGGGCTGCGAACCAAAGTGTCCCAGGTTCGATTCCCAGTCAGGGCACATGCCTGGGTTGCAGGCCACGGCCCCCTGCAACCGCACATGGATGTTTCTCTCTCTCTCTTTCTCCCTCCCTTCCCTCTCTAAAAATGAGTAAATAAAATCTTTAAAATAATTAAAAAAAAAAAGAATCGGCTTCCACCAAAAGAGCGGCAGACAGTAAAAGGGGCACTGAGGTTGAACTGGCAAATTAATGCTTCTCTCCAAAGGAGAGTGTGCCAGAGTGTGGTCTTGTTGTTTTATTTTTAGTTGTGGGTCTTTCCTACGTGTATGCAAGTGACACTACCGCTCTCCTAATGCCATAAACTTGAAAAAGAAGAGAAGATCTTCTACATGAGACACTCAGTACTAAGAGTCAACATTTATAAAAAACAGGAGAATTTCCCGGTCGCCTCCATGACGTTATCTAACCCCCAGGGAGCACCAAATAGGTCCAAGGGAAGTGGGTGCCTCTGTGTTCTGTGAAGCATGAAGGTGATGAAGATATTTGTGGAGCTGAAGGAAGAGCTGGGTGGGGATTGGTAGAAATGCCTCTTTAAAACATCCTAGGTACCTGGCTGGTGTAGCTCTGTGGATTGAGCTCGGGCTGCGAACCAAAGTGTTGCAGGTTCGATTCCCAGCCAGGGCACGTGCCTGGGTTGCAGGCCATGACCCCCAGCAACTGCACATGAATGGATGTCTCTCTCTCTCTCCCTCCCTTCCCTCTCTAAAAATAAATAAATAAAATCTAAAAAACCCATCCTAGGTAATTGGTATTGATCGAACATTTGTGTCTCCTCTAAAGTTCCTACTGTATACCGAAACCTATTCACCCAACGTGACGGCATTGAACATGAGGCCAGCGGAAGCTGATGAGCTCCTAAGGGAGGAGCCCTTATCCATGGGATTCGAGTCCTTACTAAAGACACCCCAGAGAGCTCAGGTGCCTCTTCCACCTTGCCGGGACAGAGAGAGAGAGACGACGACCAACCGGCTATGAACCAAGAAGACAGGGTCCCTCAGCAGTCAGGGAATCTGCCGCCACCCGGATCCTGGCCTGCCAGCCCCCAACCTACGGGACACCCGTTTCTGGTGATCCTGGGACAGTCGGACAATGGGGTTCTGTTGCAGCCACCCCCAGGGACTAAGATCCGCATTGAATGATGTGTCAGAGAGAGAAAGCACAGCAGCAGTGTCTGTTGTAGGCACACGGTGCGTGCCCACAGCAGGGTGCGTGTGATGATGAGTGTGCCCTATGTGACAAGGGCTCATCAAGGACGCTCCCCTAAGTGTGGGGAAAACCCAAGGCAGGTGGCACTGAGTCCTGACTGTGTCCCCAGTGTGACCACCTGGAGCTCAGCTCCTCTGCAGAACTTCAGGGGACTCTGCAGGCGGCCGCCCTCCGAGGTGTCCCGCCGCCATCCTCCAGGAAGAAAGCTGAGTGAGCGATGCTTCCACTCACGCTTTTGGTCGGGAGACACACGTGCACCCACTAGAGTTCTTCCCACTGCTCTGGCGGGGGGCCGGGCCTGCCCTAGCATGGCTCTCCACAGTTTCAGGGTGAGCACAGCACAAAGAGCGCTCTGGCATGCATGCATTTAATGTTTTTTAAGATTTTATTTATTTATTTTTAGAGAGGGAAGGGAGGGAGATAGAGAGAGAGAAACATCCATGTGCGGTTGCTGGGGGCCGTGGCCTGCAACCCAGGCATGTACCCTGGCTGGGAACCGAACCTGCAACGCTTTGGTTCGCAGCCCACGCTCCATCCACTGAGCTACGCCAGCCAGGGCTCATGCATGCATTTTTTTAAGGAGGCAGGTGCAGGGGAATGCAGTGTTTGCAGCTGTCCAGTGGGGAGGTGCTGAATGAGGGCTGTAGGCAGACTCGGCTACAGCGCCATGCCCGCCTGCCCGCCCAGCGCCTCCTCTGAGAGGCGTACCAGCCTTAGGTAACGTGGACACCGAGAGGAGGGGAGTCACGGACCCAAATGCCAACATGTAGCACGTGAGAGAACACCACTTCCAAGCGAGCCTTGTTCGACGCCACGGAGCCCTGACCTCCGGTAGACGGATGTGTATTCGGTGGCGTGGCATTGTAAATAGCACCACTCCATGGGAATGACACGGAAAATTCTCCACGTGCTGCTCAAACCCCGTAAAAAAAAACCCAAGAAGTGGCACCTTAGTGTCTGCATCGCCAGTGGAGGTGTAAGATCTTCTTTTCACTTAAGGAAACGGAATGCCTGGTGGGCGGCAAGGAGCCCTGGCGGGGAGTGAGTGACAACCCCCCCAGGCCACACGCCAGCATCCCCGCAAACGCGACTGAGCACCGATCAAGTTCTCCCCAAAACCCGGAGAGACGTGTGGTTGGAGGGGTTCTTCCCTGAGCTTACAAAAAAGTAACATCCAGCCCCATTTTTTTTTTCCATTGGCATTCTCCTACGAGTAAAAGGCACTCTGGAGTTGCCTTGCTCTTTTTCATCGGTTGTTCCCGAATCACACCGACAGCTGGGGAGGCAAAGCAACAGACGCCGCGTGTGCGAGGGAAATGCTGAGTCAGCCGGCAGACGACACGGCACAGGGAAACACCCTTTCTTTCGTAAACGGCTCCTTTGGATTTTCCACTCCCCCACGCCTTTAGCTTTTCGGGGCATACATTTTCGCTTCTTTGCAAAGCTGTTTGATTCCCATGCCTCCCCAGCCTGTGGAAATTCGTGCTGAGGCTGTGATTTGTATTCTAACATGCAAATATTATCCTGGGCCTGGAAGTAGGAGAGCCAATAAATAGGTGATACTTTAAAACCCTGCAAGGGAGTGATGCCCCGTATCCCACACCGGTCGGTTATTATCAATAGATAAATACACTCTCGGCCAAATAAGTACAAATGCCCACACTCCTTAAGGTCCCATTTAAACACACCCTTCCAAGACGCTTTTGTGGCAGGTCCAAAGAGGTAAATGCATGACAACTCCATGTAAAATTTTCAAACACCCCTTTAGAATCGTTTCCACGCGGCACGGAGAACACACATCATGTAGCCAAACATCAGGGTGCAGCCGGTCTTTCCAGAACGCCAGCGAAAGCAAGCTGCTGGCCGAACCGGCCACGGCACCGAGCGGCTACTAGACAAGGTTCTTGTAAAGCAGGATTACGGGACACCTGGAGGGGGAACAGAGAGCCTCGTAACGACACTCACACCCCAAAAGCGGATGAATAATCTGCAGCCTCACTTCCATTTTTACGCCTTCCAGAGAAGACGGCCTCACGAACCGTTTCTCTTCGTCCGCCAAGCACAGCAGGCTGCTGGTGGCGGCTGCGGATGGCGGTGGATCCTTGTCAGAGCGGACAGATGCACTCCCTCTGTGATCCAGGGAGAAGCCGGGACGGATGTTTTCTGCAGACGGAACAAGGTCACCTCATGGGGGACGGTGGGGAGATCGGACAGCTGCGACGAAGGCCGTGACGTGGGCAGTCCTTGCGCGTTCATTCCCTTCTTCGTGCCCTGACTCGGGACGAAACACTACTTTTTTTTAAAGGTTTTATTTATTTATTTTTAGAGAGGGAAGGGAGGGAGAAAGAGAGAGAGAGAGTGAAATATCCATGTGCGGTTGCTGGGGGCCGTGGCCCGCAACCCAGGCATGTGCCCTGGCTGGGAATCGAACCTGCGACGCTTTGGTTCGCAGCCCGCGCTCCATCCACTGAGCTACGCCAGCCAGGGCTGAAACGCTACTTTTTATAATCAAATGTAGCGAGGGCTTAATTTTAAGGATTCCGAAATGAGGGCCTTTTCAGCAGAACTTTCTTTAATCGCCATCATCCAGGTGCTTTCGTAGAAAATCCAGCCTCTTAGGAGCCTGAACCTCCTCCATCACCGTAGCCCCAGGAGGGCTAGGTTAGGGGGAAGGGGTTTGTTTTTCGTCTGCCGGCTTCTGTTTTATCCCTGCGCTCACACGGTGGAACTGAGTAGAAACTTCCTTCTTTCGTACGACTGTTCCTCCTTTTCGCGTCCTTGATTCACACGGGCCCTGCGCAGTCAGTGGGTGCAATGCTTGACTTCCCACCTCTCGGTCCCATCCGCCCACCTTGGTCCACCCACTCCCTTAATGATTAAGCTTTTGAGACACCTGAGTGTGGTGAGCACCACACCGCCCGAAAAACAAAGGGTCACCCAACCTGCGGCCCAGGATGGCTGGGAATGCGGGGGACCAACACCAAATCGTGAATTGGCTTAAAACTATTTTTTTTTTGCACATCAGTTTTCGTTAGTGGTTGTGCATTTACTGGGTGACCCAAGACCACTGTTTTTTCTGCCAGGGTGGCCCAGAGACGCCAAAAGGCGGGACTGCCCCAGTAGGGTCTGCTGACGGCAGAAACAGAGTTTTGGTGAAAGTATAGAGAATGTGTTGATGTTGGTTGGGTTTCGGCCGCAGGCCCGTGAATGCAGGCTGGCCCTAGAAAAGACTCTCAAGAAGGTACACAACAGACAACTGTAACTGAACAACAATTATGTAATTTAAAAAAAAAAAAAGTTACACAGAACGATGCCCCGGCTGGTACCAGGGCCTGATGCGTGATCAGCAACTCCTGGCGACCCTGGCCCAACCAGTCCGTGTGAGCCCATGAGGTCAAGTGTCTAACTCATGATGACGAACACGTTTCCCACACAAAATCCACCCCCCCCATGTGGGCCACGGGGGAGGTAGGTCTCACAGTGCTACTGTTAACAGGGTGCAGCCAAGAGGGGAGCCCCAAACAGGGATGTGTAACGGGGTCCAGAAGAGCTTGGAGATCACTGGCCCCACACCACAGGACCACACCGGCCCAGGATGCGGGCAGCTGTGGCCAATTGTGGGAGGAGCCGGAAATGGGGCTGCAGAGGAAGATGGGTGCTGGGATTTAAACGGAGGCACGGCAGCCATCGGGCATCTCTCTTTCGGGGACCACGCGCCTGTTTAGGACCACGCGGCTTTGGTGTCTTGGTTGGGACCACGAGGCTTGGGTGAGTCGGGACCAGGAGGCTTTGGCAGTGCTCCCTTTTGCCACGTGGAGGGTGCCGGGAGGACTGTGTGCATTGGTGGGGAACTTCAGTTTGCGTTATTTCAAATGAATAATAAATTCCTTTCCTTTTCACTGATCTCAGGCATTGAGAGACGTCTTTCCTCTGGCGGCGGACATAACGAACTTGGGGGGGTTCCTTTCGGGTAATAATAGTATATTGCCTTGGCTGCCCTTGGCCCCCCCTTTTGTACTGTAACAGTACCTCATCTCATCTCTCAGCGTGGGGCCATTTCTTTCCATAAAACTTTCCTTTCTTTGGCACAAACTGTTGTTTGCGTTTCACTGGGCTTTGACGTGCAGCAGCAAACCAACCCCTTATGTTCTGTAATAGCGGCAGAATCTGAGAGGCCCCGAGACCCAACGCTGAGGGAGGCGGAAGGAGCTCAGAAAAACTGCTGAGTCACTCCACCCCCCCCCCCACTTCCTTGCGGTGTCACGGCCTCCTTGCACTCAGTCTTGCTTGCTCAAGGGGAGCTGGATCTCCCGGGCTGGGAAGGTGGTTCGGAGAGAAGGTGATTGTCGGGTCTGCATCAGCAGAGCGGTGCGTGGGCGACCCGTGTGGGGCAGACACGGGCACGCAGATGGGCTCTCTCTCCTCCAGAGGCAGGCGCAAGCCCCGAGAGTGACACGTGGAGGCCACCGAGGGGGAACGATTCCACCATAAGCTTTCCACGTCAGCCCTGCGCTGTTGCTGTCGAGCCTGGCTCACCTCCTGCTGTTCCCCAGACACGGAAGGAGGTACGACAGGCTGAGGGCATCCTGCCTCCACCACTCAGCATCCAGGGAGCCTCCTCGTTCTTTACCTCCTTAACTCCAAAGCCCTCAAATTTGTGGTCCGCAAATCGGGTTTCCGATCTGAACTGGGCGTCAAGGATTCCTCCCATGCTTCCCTCTACCTCACAAAAGTCCATTTACAGATTTGTCTTTCCATCCACCTGAGAGCAGGAGGCACTAGCTAAGTGGCTAATCTATATATATATTTTTTTTTTCCCCCCAGGGAAGGAATCACTAAATGATCTCAAAGGAAACTAGGGAAAATCCACATGCACGATTTTTTTTAAAAGATTTTATTCACTCATCTCTAGAGAGCGAAGGGAGGGAGAAAGAGAGAGAGAAAGAAACATCCATGTGCGGTTCTTGGGGTCAGGGCCTGCAACCCAGGCATGTGCCCTGACTGGGAATTGAACCTGCGACGCTTTGGTTTGCAGCCTGCGCTCAATCCACTGAGCTTCGCCAACCAGGGTGACATGCGCAATTTTTATGACGACTCTCAGCTGTTCTTCTCTCCAGACCCTTCCTTCTTCCCCCAAAATGTATGAATGGGAACAAATGCTGGAAATGGATATGAGGGTAAGATGCAAGCTCAGGGGGAAGTTGACTTTCTCCCTACTTCCTCCACCCAGGTGCACGCTGGTAACGTGGCGTTGTGCCTTTTCACTTTGCCTGCATGCCCTCATCCTTTTTTCTCTCTGTATTGGTATCCACTGGGTCTGGCTGTCTTATCTTTGATGGTAGCAGGGTTCAGGACACGCTCCAAGATCTAGCACCTTGGCACGCTGAATATTTTACGCTGAAGGAGTTTGGAAAAAAACAGGAGAAGCTGGAAATTCACCCTGAGGATCTCCTCCCCACCTCCTTGACCCTGGCACATGTCCTAGGACCCTCAGGTGAGAGGCACCCGCCTTGAACCTGAAGGAAAAGAACATCTTTATCTTGGAGACAAGGAGACCTGAAAAGACTCCTAACAGGACTTTCTAAGTGCCCCCCCTCCTCACACTTTCTTCACACTCCTTGAGCTGCATTTTCCAGCATGACTCCCCCCTCCCCATCAAACCCAGCCTAAAAACACCCAGGTTCAACTGCTCCTTTGAGTCTTCATTTCCTTACAAAGGGTCCCCCCTGCCACGCCAGACTTACACTAAACAAATGTGCTCCTAATGTGTCTCTATCAGTTCAAATTTCACACCCAGCCAAGGTCTCTCACAGGGTCAAGGAGAACTTCTTCCTCCCCCACAACTGTGGGAGTTCCAGCATATGCATGGTTTATCTAGAATGTCAACACAGGTCAAGCCTTGGCCAGGTGGCTCTGTTGGTGGGAGGATCACCCCATACACCAGAAGGTTGCAGGTTCGATTCCCTATTGGGGCACACACAGGAGACATCTGATCAATGTCTCTCTCTCTCTCTCTCTCTCGTTTCTCAAATCAATAAACATGTGCTCAAGCGAAGATTAAAACGAGTGACTGAATAACGTGTTGACACATTTCACAAGAAAAATCAACTCCCATGAATGAATTCATGCAGTCGAGCACTGGCAGAAGTCTCTGAAGAGTTTATGAAATAAATAAATATCCAACCCAGAGCATTTTGTGGTTTTGTAAAGAGGTGCATTTTGAATACCTCAGTTGCTCCGGACATTTTACAGTCCGCGCCGTAAAACATGGGGGCGTGTAGTGGCCACAGAGGAGAAGCTGCTTGTTTATGCATCAACTGTACGGGGGAAAATCCCCACCCACTGAACCCTGAACCCCTCGAGATGCCCAAGCTTTTGCCGGTGGCTCCGATCCACCTGTTTGCTCCAGAGCTAGGTTGGTCTTTGGGGTCAGGCTGATGGTGGCATGATTCCCACGACTGAGAAAGAAAATAAACACCTATCTTCAAGTCTTTTCTCCATAACAACACCTGAACTCTGGGAAAATCTTTACCTCCTCCTGGTCTCAACGGAACACCTCTTCTGGTCTCTGGGAATCAAAGCATTTTGTACTAGAGACTCGAGCAGGTAGATTCCTAGCTTTTAGGGTGTCTTTCACTTAAAATTCACTGTTGAGCATCTTTCCGGGTTATCAGTACCCATCTTATTTTTCTCCCTTCGGCAACTTATAAGGCCTTGTTTCTTTTTTTAAGGCTTTTCTCTGCATCTTATAGGAAGGCTCTTTTAGCTTTCTTTACTTGAAGAAGTAACTATTGTTACTTTCCAAGTTTCATTGGAAGGACATGTTCTCATGCTAACAGGTGCGTCTGTTACATGACTAAGCCTTCACATGTAGCTTTTAGCCAGCACTGGGCATTGAAACTGTTTTGTGTTTTCATGGTTGTTATTTTCGCCACGTTGACAGGGGCAGGGAAACCTCGCTGTGATTTCAATCTGCATTTTTCTAACGGCTAGTAATATCGAGCATCTTTTCATGGGACACCATCTACCCATCCTCACCAGAGACTTATCCTATCTTGTGCTTTTTTTTTTTTTTAAACTTGACTGTTAAGTATACAGACTTCTTTACGGATGGACATAGGAGTCCGTTGTCCGTAAGTGGTGTGTCAGCCCCTGTTGTAGCCTGTCAAGACACCTCCACATCGTCTTAAAAATAACCCTCTGTTCACAAACTGCCCACAGCGTCCTCCTGAATCCACGGCACAGTTCACGTCCCCGAGGAAGAGACAGAGGGAGGGGATATGAAACACCCTTCAGCGAACGGAGGTGCCTGCAAAGAGTGCGGTGGAACAAGAATGATTCTATTACACAGAAGTTACAGCGTCAGGATTTTTCTATTCTTCAAAAGCATGACCCCTGTGCACCGAAACCTCAGTCCCTCGTAACAATGGATCAGACGGGGTGTCACCGGCCCCTCGTCCCGCAGTCACCGCAAGAGCGCGACCCAGAAGAACCTGCTGACAAAACTATTCCGGACACATCCAAACTCCCCTGAGCAGAGGGAGCCTGTGCACCCCACGCTGTAAAGAACAGAGTGTCTTACAGCTCTTTCTACGGCATCAATCAGATCATCACAATGCACCGCAGAGAGGATTCTGCTTCAGGCAGCGCTGGCTTTCTTCAAGCTCACTCAGACAGGGATGCAAAGACATGATTTCACGCTCAGCACGCCAGAAGGACCCCGCCTGCTCGCTTAAAGAGTTTACTAGCTGAGCATCGTCTTTTTTGTTTTCTTCAATCATTGTTATTGGTCAACGACAGCTGACACACAATGTTATATGAGTCTCATACGTGCACCCCCATGATTCGACATTACATAACTTACTAGGGGATACTCCCCATCAATCTGGTGCCCATCGGGCACCCCACAGAGCCAGCGCTGGACACTCTTTATTAAACCCACAACGCAAATGTCCACTTCGGGAAGGTCTGTTGGCAGAAGGAGGAAGAACCGGCCGTTGAAAAACTCCGGCAAACACAGGAATATCCACAGATGACTATGGGATTTCAAAGCGAGAGCTTGTTTTCACGGCTATTCCCCCCTGAGCTTCGCAATTACTGTTTCAACAAACATTACCTAGTCTTTTTGTTTTATGACAGAGCCCTGAAGAACCCAGCATTTTTGTGTGTGTAAATTTTTTAAAAGATTTTATTTATTTATTTTCAGAGAGGGAAGGGAGGGAGAAAGAGAGAGAGAGAGAGAGAAACATCCATGTGCGGTTGCTGGGGGCCGTGGCCTGCAACCCAAGGCATGTGCCCTGACTGGGAATCGAACCTGCGACGCTTTGGTTCACAGCCTGAGCTCCATCCACCGAGCTACGCCAGCCAGGGCACAAACATTACCTGGTCTTACTTCTATGGTCCCCCACTGTCCATCGCCAGCACACGAAACCATCCACTGGGGAGACGCACACAGAGTATTTTCCTCAGTGCACAACAGCCAGCACACGTGGAGAGTGTGAGGCGGACACCTGAGGGTGAGGGAGGGATCTTCGGAGGAGGTGAGTGACCCCAAGGAAAACACCCAGGTTCCGCTGCTGCATGCTTCTCATTTGGAGAAAACTCAGGGGCTTGTGCACGGAACTTCTTCCCACCTGCCTCTCTCCCGCTGGGAACCCACTCAGCTCGTGTTTGGAAAGGGAAGTCCTCCACGCGCAATATTCCTGCCCTGAGGCTGCTGTGTGCTCCTGCTGTCCTTTTGCTCTCAGTAAATAAATAAATCGGTGCTTTCTAAATCTCAGCCGGTTTGCTTGGGTGACGGCATTTCGACACGAGGCAGAGCACCCGGCATCTCAACACTCTGTGTGCCGCTTCACACATCGTCTCGTTTTGGGTGAAGATCCTGGGTGCGTGGAGGGTCATTCCTTCCAAACCCCCGCAGGCTCGCGGAAAGATACAGAAAAGGGGTGAAATCAGTTCACACGCCCTCGCGACATGCTTATATAGAAAGAGGCGCTACGGCAGGGCGTGCTGAGTATCTGCTTGGCTCACGAAACTAACAGAGAGCTGAACAATTCTGTGACGCTTCAGAAGTTTTCCCACTGAAATGATTTTTTTTAATATTGTGCTATTTTTATTTATTTTTTTTAGATTTTATATATTTATTTTTAGAGAGGGAAGGGAGAGAGAAAGAGAGAAACATCCATGTGCGGTTGCTGGGGGTCATGGCCTGCAACCCAGGCATGTGCCCTGGCTGGGAATCGAACCTGCGACGCTTTGGTTTGCAGCCTGCACTCCATCCACTGAGCTGTGCCAGCCAGGGCCATACTGAAATGTTTTTAAAATGTGCCCGACAGCACGGCCGGACGTCTTTCTCATAAATACGAAGAACACCAGCAAATAAACTTCCGGACCCATGGCACATAAAGGGTCTTTGGTGAACACATATGCCTGGATCTCAAAACAAAATTTAACAGACAACTCATGTCCTTAAACCTGCGATTCCCAGGATGATGCTCTATTCTAGTTTTGCACAATTTTCTTAAATGCTAATGAAACAGAGCACGTGGCGGGGGAAGCTCCTCACATTTTGGAAGTGCCCACCAGACGCAGTATCGGAGAATATTTACCTCTGAGGAGGCTCTGTGTGTGTGCATTTTGACAGTTCACATTACGTAACTGGAGGCTAAAAAGGACCATCTCGTCCAATGGGATTCTCATCACATAAAAAAATAATAGTGCAAACTGTTTCACTGATGCGGTGCAGTTTTCCATCTTCCGTGGGCCGCCAGGCAACATCCAGACAGACTGCACAGATGTGTGATTGTCTCGGTTCACACAAGGACCACTCTGGGGGGCTAGGGACCTCTCATGGGTGGAGAGGCCCGGAATGCTGGCTGTTATCTTCCGGTGAATTACCCAGCTCAAAAAACCCACCGGGGCCAACGTTAGCAAACCCCGGCACAAATATATGTAGATGAGGTTCAAAACGCTGGAACACCTGATACGATTTCTTCATCGCAGAACAAAGGGTTTATAGCAAACAGTCAATCCCTGGTTGGAGAAGAACAGCGTTGGACTCGTGGCAATGCCCGGGAGGAGTGCTACATGCTACCCCGTGCCGTGCACGTTGCCAGTGGTGGCTCAGAGGAAGTCGCTTTTGCTGCGTGATCGCGTGTCCTGAGCAGCGTGTCCTTGAAGACCATCTCAGGTGAACACCTGGTGTGTGTCAGTCCACGCGGGCTAGTGTGATTAAAAGTCACAGACTGTGCGTGATGTATATACATAAGAAGCATTTCTTTCTCGCAGTTCTGAAGGCTGCAAATCCGAGATCAAGGCAAGCGCAAAGGCTGGCGTCCGGGGAGGAGTCTGTTACTGTTTCACGGGTGGCCGTCTGCTTGCTGCGTCCTCACCTGGTGGACGGGGCCAGGGGCTTGCCGGGCTGCCCTTTGTCAGGGCACTGACCTTATTCATGGGGGCTCCCCCTGCATGACTGCATCACCTCCCAGCGGCCTCACCTCTTCTTAGCACCTCCCTGGGGTTAGAATTTCAGCACGTGAGTTTGTGTGGGGGGGCGCACCCACACCCCATCTGCACTTCCTGGCAGGTGGTCCCCGGATGTCCCCGAAACTAGGTACCCACAGATCATAAATAAAACTTCAAGAAAAACACGCCGGATGGAAAAAGAATCATTTTCAAAGACACATAATGCTAGTTAAAAAATGTCGCGTAGTTGATTTTCTCGAAAATTCTTTTTTTGGTGGACATTTCATGGTGCAACTCACCTTGCTTTTCTCCAAGATGGAGCGTTCTATCTCTTTTGATCTTTAAAAATATTTTTTTTCAAATAAAAACCAAAAACAAAAACGAAATGGCTACCCAATAAACAAGAGGCAGTGAGTCAGGCCAATGAGGGTCCCTGTCTACTTTATAGGTGAGACATCTCATGAGCTAGATTAGCTAATGGGCAAAACAGCCATTGCACCTAATTCTTATCAATTATGTTTAGTGGATAGAGTGTTAGTCCCTTTTTGCTGCTCAGGAGAAACGAGTATGTTAGCCACATTGAGTCGCCGATGAGAGTTTCCGTGAACAGGCTACAGACAGGTCAGTAGGTAAGACAGAGAGACAGGATAGGCTGAGATAGGTGGACGGACAGATGGCAGACAGATGACACATACACCGATGGACGGACAGACAGCCTCCCTATCTGCACAGTATCCCATTAATTTCCCCCAGTAATAGCATAGATTTCGATGCACAGACAAGCCACGTATGTTGTGTTATCTACCAGTACGTGGATTATATATCCGTCTATCAAAGTACCTTTCCATGATGGATTCAAGATGCAAGAAAAACAACCCCACAAAGAAACCTAATTATCCGTGACAGGTGGTTGGAAAGGGTTGCGCTCCGACATTTTCCCGAGCAAAGACAACGTTTTAAAGGTGCCCCATTTCCCAAGTACTTCTTTCACTTTCGGGCAACAGCTCTGCCCACTGTTCCTCCTGCTTTCCCTCGGGAGACGGTGGAAGTTCAGCTCCTGCCACGCTGTGCCCCTCGGCGAGTTCGCTGTGTTCGCGTGTCCGTGTTTTCCCGGGCTTCCCCTCTGCCGACCCGAGATTCTCTTCCCCGAAAGCACACTCCGCACGGCAGTGTTTAGAGGTCGGCGTGCGCTGAGAGTAAGGTGATGCCCGCCCGCCAGGGAAAGGGGGATGCCGTATGACCTCCATCAGAGGTGGGATCAGATACACCAAATCAACGGACACACAAAACGGAAACAAACTCACAGATACACAGAGAACAGACGGGCAGTTCTCAGGGGCTGGGTGGGCGGGAGACTGAATGAAAGAAGCTGAAGGGATTAAGCAAAAAATCTCCATATATGCACAACCCACGGACACAGACCACGGTGTGGTGATAGCCAGAGGGAAGGGTGGAGGCGGGCAAAGGTGGCGGCGGGGGGACAGGGAGGAGGAATGGGGACAAAAGGAGATATTTTATTGACTTGGACACTGGAAAGCCGTACGGTTTTATGAACCAATGTCACCCCGACAAATTCAATAAAAAAACAGGGTGAGCCAACAAACTCCGAAAGTATCCCAGCCAGGAGTCCAATGCTCCCAATGACCACTCCAAGAGTCTAATTTGCATTCCTCGAAAACTCTATTTATTTTAATATCGCAAGAAATGTTCATTCGGGGGGGAGGGGGATACGCCATCATTCTTTTTTACTGTGCCAG
>NC_050199.1:2234140-2281313 GCF_004126475.2 Phyllostomus discolor
AGTTGGATGCCCCGGAACCTGTCCCCTGTCCCCAGCTCAGAGTGGGGCTTCCTTCTTGACCCGTCCCGCCACCACTCAGGCTGCCCCTGGCTTTTCCGTCTGTGGGTCTCACCTGGGGTCCCGGCGCACACAGTTCTTCCAAAAAAAAGAAAAAGAAGAAAGAAAGAAAGAAATTACTCTACATTTATTCTCTTCAATGCCTCCGTCTGCTGCACCAAAGACGCAAATCAAATGACCTCAATAAAGGGCCCTAAAAATATTTTTTAAGATTTTATTTACTTATTTTTAGAGAGGGAAGGGAGGGAGAAAGAGAGAGAGAGAGAGAGAGAGAGAGAAACATCAATGTGCAGTTGCTGAGGGTCATGGCCTGCAACCCAGGCATGTGCCCTGACTGGGAATCGAACCTGCAACACTTTGGTTCACAGCCTGTGCTCAATCCACTGAGCTATACCAACCAGGGCCTCTTGCCCTGTTTTTAAAGTTGGACAATTCTCAGAGTTCCATTCCTTCTTGTTGGCACCCACATTTCATACGCTAAGAAGCTGAAGGAGCTAAAATGAGGGTGACTTGACCACATGAGGCAAAAAATAAATCAAGTCCGTGAACCCCCTGGTATTTAAATACTAGGCCCCAGACTCCACAATTGTGTCTATAATCCGTGACAACAGAAGACAGACTGCAAATCACTCCTGGACCCTCTTCCCTCCATCCTGTCAGACCCCTTAGTCCCCCAAGAGTTGGGTCACTAGAATCTCCTAATACCTGAATTGCATCGCTCGCTGGATACACCCAGGGCAGGCCCCCAGATACTCTGCACGCACTGTAGAAACTCACGATTATCAGAAACCATGGGCACCCCCACAGTACCGATCAGACCAGTGCAGCAAGCAAAGCAAGGCGAGGTAACTCGGTCCGGGATGGCAAGTTGCCACAGTGTTCGGATTTAAACCGAGAATGGTAACACACGGTCCCCGTTTTCACAAACAGCAAATGTTACTGTGTGCAGGCTGGTAGGTTAGTCTCTGGCAAGGTAATTTCGTTTCCCTGCCCCCACATAAACGATAAAACACAGAGAGAGAGGTATGTGTGCCTCAGACGGTGTGCTGGGACCTTCGGTCTAATAAAACCGAAGGAAACGTATTCCTGGGGCACTACAAAGAGGAGGAACAAAATTCAAGTCCAGGAAACGTCAGGAGCTTGGAGCTGGACTTTCTGTCTCCCAGGAGAGACGGAACGACAGTAGAGGATAAGGCAGAGGGTCCTGTGTCCACGGGGCTGGGTTTCTTTTCTTCTCTTTTTAAATATTTTATTGATTACGCTATTACAGTTGTCCCATTACCCCCCTTCACTCCCCTCCACCCTGCACACCCTCCCCCACCCACATCCCCCCCTTTAGTCATGTCCATGTGTCATAAGTTCTTTAGCTTCTACATTTCCCGTACTATTCTTGCCCTCCCCCTGTCTATGTTCTCCCTACCATCTATGCTACTTATTCTCCGTACCTTTTCCCCCTCTCCCCTCCTCCCACTCCCCTGGTGCTAACCCTCCATGTGATCTCCATTTCTGTGGTTCTCTTCCTGTTCTAGCTGTTTGCTTAGTTTGTGTTTGTTTTAGCTGTGGTTGTTAATAATTGTGAGCTTGCTGTCATTTTACTATACATGTATTTCTTTATCTTCTTTTTCTTAGATAAGTCCCTTTAGCATTTCCTAAAATAAGGGCTCGGGGATGATGAACTCCTTGAACTTGACCTTATCTGAGAAGCACTCTATCTGCCCTTCTATTTGGGGCTGGATTTGTTAATCATCGGATCATTTATCAAGGACAGCCCATTGTTGGAGCAAAACAGTGGCATTGAACTTGAAGAGGCCACCAGTGTTCTGAACACAATCCTTCGTGATACACAGATTTTTAAGATGCTGCGAGCCACTCCCCCTCCCCCACCCCAGACTCCAAACCCCGACCTAACTAACACTGCAATGAGAAAAGAGGACCCAGCTTTGCTAAACCCATCCTGGTCACCTCCAACCGGCCTCGATTTCCATAGTCTCACGCAGTTGCATGAGCCCTGCATTGCTTCGGAAAACAACAGCACGCGGTAATAGCATGATAGGATTCCCTTTCACAGGAAGGTTTAATCCGGCAATCTAAGCCAATCAATTCCTCCCATTGTGAGTCCGTGACAGCCTTTGCTTCGGGCCAAGGTGGAAGCTTCACGCCTCTCTGGGTGTTTGCAGACTCTCGCGGAACGCCTGCCGTTGGTAAGAGCCCGTGGTGTTCGCCGGCTCCCCAATCTCCTTTCGTCGGTAATTACGTGCGATTTCAGGTATTTGTAACCATCTCTCCTGGCGGTGGGTTTCGGTGGTTATTGTTATTGCTTTCTGGGGGATAAATGGGGAGCGACTAGGTAAAGGTGAGGAGGGTCTGCCGCACAGAGAGTTTCCAAGAAGGCGGTGCACGCGGTTCATCAGCGTTAAAACGTGTGAGCCAGCCCTTTACCTGGGACCCCCACGGTGCCTCGTGCGGTCAAACCTGCCTGCCGGCCGGCAACACAACCACCTCTCAAGATTCACATGGAACCTCTTCTGTGCGTGGTTTCTCTCTCTCCCTCTCTCTCTCTCTCTCTCCCTCTCCCTCCCTCTCCCTCTCTCTCTCTCTCTCTCTCTCTCTCTCCCCCCTCCCTCTCTCTCTCCCCCCTCCCTCTCCCCTCTCTGTCTCTCCCTCTCTCTCTCCCTCTCTATTCTCTCCTCCCTCTCTCACTCTCCCTCTCTCTCCCTCTCTCTCCCCCCTCCCTCTCCCCTCTCTCTCTCCCTCTCTCCCTCTCTCTCCCTCTCTCCCCCCCCCACTCTCCCTCTCTACTCTCTCCTCCCTCTCTCTCTCCCTCTCTACTCTCTTCTTCCTCTCTCACTCTCCCCGTCTCTCTCCCTCTCCCTCTCTCTCTCTCTCCCTCTCCCTCTCTCCCTCTCCCTCTCTCTCTCCCTCTCGCTCTCCCCCTGTCTCTCTCCCTCTCTCTCCCTCCCCCTGTCTCTCTCTCTCTCCCTCTCTCTCTCCCTCTCTCTCTCTCCCTCTCCCTGTCTCTCTCTCCCCCCTCTCCCTCTCGGTCTTCGATCGTCTCTCTTCCCCCTCTCTCTCTCTCCTCTCCCCCTCTCTCCCTCCCACTCTCTCTCTCTCTCTGCCCACCCCGCCCCGATTTCGTCTTGCTTGATATCATTTCTGAAAATGTTTTAATTGAATTTATCGGGGTGACACTGGTTCACAAAATCATACACGTTTCAGGCGTACAGTTCTCCAGCACATCATCGTCTGTATATGGTACCGTGTGCTCAGCACCCCAAGCCAAGTCTCCTGCAGACAGTAAATGCGGGACCCCCTTTACCCTCTCCTGCCTCCCCCAGCCCCCTTCTCTCTGGGGACCACCGCACTGTTGTTGTCCGTGTCTCTGACGGTTTCCTTTGCTCAGCGCCTTTGCCTTTATCACCCAGCCCCACCGGCTCCTCTGACAGCTGCCAGTCCTTCGGCGAAGAGCAGCGTCTGAACCCGTCTGAACAACTTCCGCCCGGACAGCCTCCCCTGATGCAAACTTCCCAACTACAGTGCTCATCGAGAAAGCAAAGAAAAAGATGCCAGCATCATAATGATGCAGGGATGTCGGAACACCAAAGGCAGCCGTATCACGTGGGGTTCTATGAACTCTATCAACGAGGATAAGGAGTGAACAGTCTACTCAGGAACGTGCGTATGGTGTCACCACACTGGGGCTGGCTTTATAAATGCGGGAAATAAAATGCTACACCTGGCTGGTGTAGCTCAGTGGGCTGAGCGTGGGCTGCGAACCAAAGGGTCACCGGTTCGATTCCCAGTCAGGGCACATGCCTGGGTTGCGGGCCAGGTCCCCAGTAGGGGTCGCAGGAGAGGCAACCACACATGGATATTTCGCTCCCTCTCTTTCCCCCTCCCTTCCCCTCTCTAAAAATAAATAAATAAAATCTTTTAATAAATAAATTAGAGAAGAATCAGGGTTTCCCCCACTCCCTGCATTCACCCACCTGTCACAGAGAATAAATGTCACTTTGTACAAAGCAAAAGGCCTGGGCAGTATGCTTCCGTTTCAGAAACCACCCCGAGTCCTACCCTTCTATGGACACACTCAAATCCACCAAAACTGACGGTGGGAGGGAGGAGGGGTGGTGGACAGAGCTGGCCGCGGGCATATCGCTGCAGGGGTGAGCAATCTGGGAAAAGTCCTGGGCGCTCAAGGTCATTTCTACACACACGGCTCACACAGAAGAGTATCCAAACACTCACTGACACTAAGGTCATCTGAGTAAGAGGCAGCATGGCCTGAGGACACGTATCTCATTAGAGACTGATTTTTCAGCCAGCATTCCCATGTCTCAGGGGCCCCCTGCTATGTGGGCTGGTGGCGGGGGGCGGCCCTTGCATGCTGAGGGCTTGCCGCACCATTCACAAAGGAATAACCCCCCCCTGTATCTCTTGAGCCAGCAGACCCCTTATCTGGGTCGATCTTGACTCGTTCAAAGAGGAGGAAAAAAAAAAACTCAAGGAACGCAGTGTCCGTGTTCTGGGGACAAACATCACGGGAGAGAAGGGACCCACGGGGTCCGGAAGACACCACAACAACACCGAGATACACGCTTGCCATCTTTCACGGAGCAAGATAAGATGCCGCCGCGTGCAATGGGAACGGTCTAACATAGAGAGGAAAGAATGGGGTGACAGCGCCTGGTGCAAGCCACGGCCAGCGAGGCAGAACATAAGGCTGTACTTTCAGGGATCATTTCTATGGTCCGTTACAATTAAAATGTGCGCTCGCCGGGCGAGAGAGGCTGCAAACAAATACGGCTCTTAGAACGGAATTCCAGGGAAAGCGCCGCTTAGACAGAATATGCCACAGAGACTCCGTCTGGCAGGGGACGGATGATACCTGTACGCCGTAGGTGTGCGTCTGACACTCGTGCTGTGAGGACACTTTACCAAGATGACGGCTCCAAGAAAACGGGAACTCCAACAGAAAAAAAAAAATAACCCTGTAGGATCACGTTCTGATCCTCAGCCTACAAACACGGAGAATTCCACTGGTCCCCTCCACCCAGGACAGAGTTCAAACAGCAACATGGTCAACTGTGGAAGTTGGCGTAAGGAATGCTAACACACTCACACGTCTCTTTCAGAGACCACTTTGTCAGGTAACGTAAAATATTAAGTTTTTGCTCTGGCTGGTGTGGCTCAGTGGGTTTGAGCGCTGGCCTGTGAACCCAAGGGTCGCTGGTTCGAGTCCCAGTCAAGGCACACGCCTGGGTTGCGGGCCAGTTCCCCAGTAGGTGGCGCACAAGAGGCAACCACACACTGATGTTTCTCTCCCTCTCTTTCTCCCTCCTCCTCTCTCGAAAAATAAATAAGTAAAATCTTTAAAAATAATAAAATATTCACAACAGGGAACGTGTGTCACGACCCAATAAACGATTAGGCTCACTCCCCAAACGCTGGCAAGAGTTCAACACTTCGAGAAGACCTGTAGGGTGTCTGCTTTGCCCAGCGAACAATGGGAGAAGACGACTCAACGGGCGACCCGAGGAAAGATCAAACGAGAAAAAGGAATTGGCAAGATGGCCTGCGATTCCATTCATGCGTTTACTGGGACGGCGGGAAGGCCTGGGGTACTTGAAGGGGACCCTCCCCTAACCCCCACCCGAGGATGGGATCGGCCAGCTAAACTCGTGCCCTGACTGGGGATTGAACCCACAACCTTGCGGTGGACAGGACGGTTCTCCCACCAACCGAGCCACCCAGCAAGTGTTCCTCACTGGCATCCAAGCACATTACGCATTCTGTGGTGTAGCAATCGTTTCAAAGCCAGATCAGAGACACAGAGGCTGCCGAGTTGCCCCCTGAGTGTACGCCACCTACGCTGTCGACGTGTCCACGAATATGATCAATCACACTATCACTGACCAAGGACCATCTTAGCCTCGGAGACCCAATCTCGCGTCCCGAGACGTGAACTGGGTCACTGACTGTGTCCGAGCCTTCCTCGCTGCCTGGACAGCTTTCTGTCTGGGAGCCTGGGGCTCCTTCCTGTGCCCCTTTCCCCCTCTTGCATTCAGTGGCTTTGCAAAGCGTGGGCTCCGAGGGCCCCCCGAGGAGGCACCCCTGCCCTGCCCGCTCACCAGGCTGGGCACGGGCCCTAGTCATGTGGGAGATTGGTTACACAGGCTGCAAAGCCCAGCACGGCGGTCACTGGAGGAGAGACCTTCCGGCCAGCACGGCTAGCCTGGCGACACCCTTCTGGTGTGTGAGCCCAGGGGCCTGGGCCAAGACCGCAGGAGTCTGTCACGCAGCAGCAGCAGCAGCAATTACGTCCGTCCTGCAACGGCCTGTGCACAGAGCGGCCTTCCCTCTGCCCGCGGGAGGAGCACTAAGCAGGCGCTGGAACTCAACCCTGGCTGGCGCGGGGCTCAGTGGCCAGGGCCAGCGGCCGCGGCCAGGCTCCGAGGGAACTGAGCCAGTGGGTTCCTGGCCGGGGACGCAGCTCAACTCAACGTGGAGGAAAGGGTTTCGTTTTTTTGTTTTGTTTTGTTTTTCTAACAGGTCGAATCCCTGCGCTTTCCGGGCAGGCAACTCCCCACGCCTGCCTGGAGGGGTGGCGGCGTCCCCAACGCACGGCTCAGGTTCACCGCGACGCAGAGGATTTGAGAAACGCCAGCACATTCTAGAAGGGCGTTCCAGCGATGCAATCCAGACGAGCTCCGGCTCCACCAGAGAGGAACCGTCCAGGGCCCCGGCTGCACGCCCCGCTCAGGGAGCTTTTGCAGACGGAGCTCGGGAGAAGCCGTTCACGTGGGGGCTATTCCGTGTCTGCGGGGTAGGGGCTCCCGCTGCTTTTAGGGGGGGCCGCCAGGGAGTCATGACGCCAACGGCCAACCACGATCATATGCTTTAAGTTCCTCCTGTCGACTTCTTGACCGTGGACCTACCGCAGGGCTACCTTAGAAATGGGACGGAATTGGCACAGAGAGAAGGGTCACCTACAATAATCAGAGCACGGAGGTAAAAATCAGTGGGTGCCAGGTGCCACTGCCAGGAGTTAGAAAGTAAAGACCATTTATTTGCTCCCCCGCCCCCCGAAATCTTTATGGCGGCCACTGTGCGCAGAGAGAGCTCTCACACACACACACACACACACACACACACAGCGCTATTTATTCCTGTCTCCCCAAATCGGACCCTCCCGTGTTCTCTGAGGGAGTAACAAGGCTAGTTTCCAGGATGCATTTTATCACGTTCAGCCGCAGACCCAAAAGGACGGGCTCCAACTGCTCCCCCGGTCTGCCAACAGCGCTTTCGGGCACCTGGGCAGGAGAATGAAGGTACGTACACGTTGGAAACCAGCTCCTTAAAAGGAGCTGCATGCTGACTGCGGACCTGGGGAGGAAGGCGACCACCCCTCAAAACCGCCGAGCCTGCTTTCCTCCTCGAGGGTCCGCTGGGGCCGCCCGGGATTCCCCGACCGTGTCCAGCTCGCCCGTGGCCAGCAGCCCACGTCACTCCTGTCTCAGCAGGATCGGCGACGCTGCCGTTTAAGGCAAAGACACCGCACCAGCGAGACTCCTCAAGACACACGAAAACTCTGCCAGCTCTGAGGGGTCTCTCGTTTCTCCTCTCCCCGCCGGCACCCGTGTGCCCTGGCCACAGTCATTTCCGTCCTTCCTGCCCAAGGATGGATTCTGTCCAGGCCACCGGGCCGCCCACCATGTGAAGCTACTAACGTGCCAACACGCCGCAAGCCTGCGTGATGGACGGTGTCATTCCATGGTCCAAACCCTGTTCCTGTTTCACCAAACTGCAAGGGGGCACCCTGCGGCCTCCCTCCAGGACCTGCAGCTCCAACTGCACCCGCTCGTGGCTGGGAGAAGAGGGATGACTGCACCCACATGGGGGTCCGTGACCGGAGAGATTTCAAGCCAAGGGGGGCTCGAGCAAGGTCATGCACGCGGCCACATTTCTGTTTTGTTTGGTTTGGTTTGGTTTGGATTGTGCTGCATGCACCCAAGGGAGGCTCGCGACCCCCACTGCATGGGGACGGGTTAACTGGACGGCCACCGGCGTCGTGGGGCGGCTCTGGAGGGAAACCACCACAGGGAGATGACAGGACAGACGCCAACCAACTGCACATGAGCCACTCTGAGCCAGATGTCAGGCACGGCCGGGCTCCCAGAAAATGAAGAAGATTGGGACCGGTCCACCGGGGAGATACATTCTGTGTATGGGTCACAGACGGCCGGCCTTGGACACAAAAAGACGCGAGATTTTCCTGAGCCAGCAGGGGCAGGGCGGCGAGGAAACCCAGCAGAATTCCGGGGGAGGACGGCTCCTACCACCACCAACCCATGTCACTGCCAAGGACCTCTGGGGACGAGCGGCAAATCCCTTAGCCAGTGGGACAGGGACAGTGGGGTGCTATGGATGTTTTTATAATTGTTTAAGTGATTTTTAGAGAAGGGGGAAGAAGGGAGACACAGAGAGAGAGAGAGAGAGAGAGAGAGAGAGAGAAACATCAACTGGCTGTTCTACATACTGATGCACTTGTGGGCTGCTTCTTGCATGGGCCCGGACTGGGGATCGAACCTGAGACCTTGGTGCACGAAGGACGGCATTCCGACCAACCGAGCCACCAAGCCAGGGGGCTCTGGGTATTTTTAATGACACAGATTCCATGACGGAGTGCCGAAAGTGAAAGGAAAAAAGAAACACGTAAGTCAGCTGACGCCTCACAGGCACCACAGGCGAGTCACCGATGGGGGTGAGGTAGAACGTTAGGGGTGTTGGCGTACACAGATCGTGCCGTCCGCAGGGCCGTACGGAAAACACGGCGTCCACGGAGAGGGCCCTGCGTGGGCCGAGTCACGCGGTGGGTCGGTGGTCTCTGCCTGCACACAGCAGCCCTGGGGAAGGGGCTCCAGAGCCTGGCCGCAGGGACAGTGGGGGTTTGGGTGGCCGTGCAGAGGTGGTGGTGAGTCTGCAGAACCGGGTTCGAGGCTGACACTTCAGTGCAAAGACAGCGCCATGGCTGAGAGCAGGAGACAGGCACGCCGTGTGCAGTGGGGGCAGGGCAGCGGCGCTGGGATGAAAACCAGCAGGAGGCCTCCAAAATGCAGAAGAAGAACTAGTGACTGTGAACCGTGCATCACACGGGTTACACGACACAGTGCCTTGAGGGCTCTTTTCCCTGTGGAAAACCATGACAATGCACACGCTACCCACGTATGGAGACATGGCAGATCTTGTGAGTATACAGGATCAGGGAGAGACACCATCGGGCTGATGCATCGCCACTTACATTCCAAGTTCTGAGTTTAATAAAAGGGCCTTCTGATTCTTGGTGGCCTGGTGTGGCCTCACAGAACAATTCAGGGCCACCGCACCCTTACAACGAACGCAATTTAAAAAACGCAAGCCTTGCCCTGGCTGGCGTAGCTCAGTGGATTGAGGGTGAGCTGCGAACCAAAGCGTCACAGGTTCGATTCCCAGTCAGGGCACGTGCCTGGGTTGCAGGCCACGGCCCCCAGCAAGCGCACATTGATGTTTCTCTCTCTCTCTCTCTCTCTCTCTCCCTCCCTTCCCTCTCTAAAAATAAATAAATAATATCTTTTTAAAAATTGTAAAAACAAATAATTTTAAAAAATGAAGGGAAAACAACCATCCAGAACAGAAAATAATATCAAAAAATACTTATAAGTGTCAAAAGTAATGGCACAGGCAAAGGCTGTCACAAAGAAGACTGGAAGATCTCTAGTGAACATCAGTAAGCTTTTTTCTTGTGGACTTCAAGTTTCACCAAGTAACGTTACGAAAAGCGAAGCTGAATATTTAAGTGCAACGCCACTCATTTTGTTAAAAATCCCCTGAACATGCACAGCGATGCAGCCGCTCATTCAGAAACAGTGCACGCAAATCATCTGCGATCGTCTCAGAGAGGGTGACGCCAGTTACACTAGGGTTACTTGTGACTAGAACGAGGCACGCCCTTTGCTGAGTCGAGACACTTCCCCGAGAAAATACAGAATAACTTTACCCGTACTGAAATGCAGCATGTAGGAGAACTCCTGGATGGCTGCTCTAAGACACACCTCATGCTTACACATCAACGAGATCACTGAGCAAAGGTGTGGTTTGCACAGGTGGAATGCATGACGTGTGAGCCTAACGTGACCAAAAGCTACCACGACCATCCACGGAAGCTACCTTCACTCACTCGTTCCCCTGCGTGTCTGACACCAGACCACTCACACAATGAAGAGAGTGCCCCATTCCTGAGAGGCGTCCGCATGAGCAGGGAGGGTGAGTCACAAACCCCCCACCATCGACCAGCAAACAAAAACGCACGTAACCCTTAAAAGAACCACGGGGACCGATTTCACAAACAAAAGTTATCCACGGTAACTGCCACAAAGCTGGAGAGCTTGTACCGCAAAATTTGGGCTATTTCCAAAACGTTAATATGACATAACGTCACGGTATTGGTTTTTGCACTCCGTAGAGATTCCCCGTAAGCTTGGGCAGAGAAGCTCTGTCGTTGATAGAGAAGTTCAAGATACAGTCACCAGAAACATGGCATTTCATAATCCTGATCAGGAGGAGGGGGGGAGGGGGAGGGGGAGGAGGAGGAGGAAGAGGAAGAAGAGGATGACTTTCATTAACGAGTAAGAAACCGTGAGGGACCACAGGCTGCGGGCTTTCCCCATAATTAAAAAGGCGCTAATTGCAGGCAGGAGGCAGCACCTATGGTCCACACGAGCTGTTTCTCCGTCCCGGACCACTGGCGGTGGCGGGCGGGAGCAAATAACCTGAGTTTAAGGGAAACAGAAACACAGAGCTTTTACAGCGACAGCACACGCACGGAGGCAGAACAGGGAGCAACGCGGGGACTGCTCTCACCGTGGGGGCGCGGAGTGACCTGAGACTCAGCCAGGCCCCCTCTGCGGATGGTTCTGTACCCGGTGGGGGGTGGGGGGAGCCCTCCCCCGACGGACACCCTGATAACTGTGCCACGCACCGTGCCACGACACCCCCTAAACGCATCTGGGGTTCGTACGGCCGGAGACATCTCCCCATGTCCAGGGAAACCCCGCCCCCGCCGTGTCACGAGTGAGATTTGAACATGAAGGGTCCACACAGGGACCCCTGATCACATCATTCACGGCCACACTCTCAGAGACCACGGGCAGGCTGCTTCGGGCACGCAGCCCGAGGAGGCGGCTGGTCAGGGTGGGACATTGTTGATTCAGGACCGCGGGGAGCTGATGATGACTCAGGAGCCCGCAAGCAAGACTGTCCAGGCCCCAGTCCGATTCTCCTCCTGTTTGGCTGGAGCTGAGGTGAGCCCTGGTGCAGGTGAGGGTGTGGAGGGTACAAGCTTCCTCCCACTTCCGAGGCCCTCGAGAAAAAAAGCTGGTGACAGGTTTCCCCGGTGAGAGCAGGAGGTTGTGGTGTTTGGGTACCTAGACGCCAGGGATACTTAGCTACCCCACCCCACCCCCAGGCCCCCCGCCCCTGGGAAACAAGCTGAATGACCTAAAACCACACCTCCCGGCCCCTGGGGGTGGGGTTCTGAGTAAGGACTCACAGACCAGCCGCTGATTTCTTATCGTAGGGAACCCCTCTGTGTCTCCAGCCGCCGGGTCAGCCGTACCATTTACGGAGGCTGGGGGGCACGTGCTGACCCCAGGACCGCCGGCTGACCCTGCCTGTGTGTTGTTGGCCTCCTCTCACCCCCTGCGCTACCCACCCCTGACGTTCGGCACTCGCAGGGCTCCCGTTGGGTCCACCGTTTGGGGTAATCCTGGGTGTGTCCTCCGGTTCACGGGAGCTACACCCCTTCCTCATCTTGCCTCTCTCCTCCCTGAACTTTCAGCCCTAAGCTCCGCAACGGGGGTCTTCGACATCCCCCTCCACTTTGATCCACGCGTGGCCGTGACGACACACCCACCTCTGTAGACACTAGAGCACCTCACGCCTTCAGCCCCAGGGAAGCCCCAAACTCCTCACGCTCACCCTCACTGTGCTTCAGGCCGCTCCCAAATAGGGCCCCAACATCCTACGCCACTGTCTGCAGAATCATGCTCTTCTTCACATCACAGGGACCCCCTGCCCTTCCCAAACGGAGCCCCCCCCCCTTTCTTACCGGGACACCTGGCTTCCCACAGCCCCTCAGGCGCCAGGCCCCGGGGCTCACTCCCTTGCGGCCATTAGGACCCAGGGAGCACGCCCCCCACCCCGTGATGACTCCTTACCTTACGTTACACCCTAAACAGCATCACATGCCCCCTCTGCGTCCCCCCCAGGACACGTCCAGGACCACCCCCTCCGCTGTCCAGAAAGTCATGTTACCCACACTGCATGTCCCTTACGGCAGAAAACGACTTTTCACGTTGTTTGCTCGGTGCCACGTAAGACTCTATGCTTTGCACAGACCTGGAGCTCTGTAATAAACTGGGATGAGTCGTTGGAATCACAGACAATGGACAATCCTGGCGGGGACCTCACGGGTACTTAAAATGAGGAGAGATTACGATGGAGACTGGCCGTGGATTTTAGCCCCCGATCTCTGGGGTGAAATTTTGTCCAGAGGACCTACGCCATCTCTTCCAAATTCCTGTCGCAGCGTAAAAAGGAAATGAGGAGAATGGCCGGAAAAGAGCGTGCGTGGCCACCGTGGGTTGTGCTCTGAAGCAGACAGACAAGTAGGGAGCAGCAGCCTACACCCCCACGGGGCACACAGTAGGGGCGGAGCAACAGGGCACTCGGGACTAAGGTGGCTGGGGAGAGTGATGTAATAACACACACAAGGCACTGATTCGTCAGTTAGGAAGCAGGAAAAGGAAGAGAAAGAGTAAAAAAAAAAGTGTGTGGTGAGGGGAGATAAAAAAAATACTGCAAGCGGTGACGACTCCGCTGGTGTTGCGGCGCATTCCCAGAGGACGAGATGAGAAGCTGTGGCTGCACCGTGCCGGGCGGGGTCAGTGTGGCGTGGACCCCTGCACCCGAGAGCCGGATAATTTTGTGGACGGGCATCACCATGCATGAGAAAGCAAGCCCCCCACGCCGGAAGGAAGGGGTAGGGAGGACAGGAGTTGTCCAGCCAGCATTCTGTGGCAAGGACTCTCTGGTCGTGGCTCTGCAAGTTCAGCAAGTGGGGTGTCTGCTTGGGGGGGGGGTGCAGATGCAAGATCAGACAATCCTCGAACGTCACCACGCTGCCCCCCGACGCGGCAGGACACAGGACGGGAAGCCAGGCTTGGCGCCAGACCAGCGGCCGCCACCTGGGAGACAGACGCTCGCTCCACAGGGGACGGTTCCCATGCACGGCGACCGGAGCTCTGCCAGGCCAGCGCCCTTGGGGGCTGGCTTCCCCGTGGCCTGGAAACCCCGGCCTGGCAGAAGCCTGTGTCTTCTATGCACACCCCAGAAGCACAGCCTCCCAAGTCTCCGCAGGGAGGGTGGCTGTTCTGGAAGCCTCCTCCTGACCCAGAGGCAATGCACCGAAACACCAACCATCGTGACAGCAAGCCTAGGGAGGGGCCGAGGTCAGCATGGCCATGCCCGCGACCTGGTGGAAAGACTAACAAACAGAGCTGGATGAACGGAGGGAAGGGTCTCAGGCGCCAAGGCTAAGGTCTTGTTGGCCGTTCGGCCTGGAGACGCACGGCATGTCTGAGCCCACGAGATCGTCACAGACACGGGAGACGGTAGGAGCAACCGCTGGAACGACACAGGTGAAGAAACCGGGAAGGAGAGAGAGGAAGATGATGGTGATAGGGGCTTAAGACTTGGGAAAATGTAGCTGAAGGTAACTAGTCATCAATCTAGCAAGTCACGTGTATGTTCAGTTTTTGTTTCAGCAACTACAGATCAGGCCCATCCTGGCGCCTGGGATTCAGCAGTTGACCTCCTGGGGCACTGGCTGGAGATGACCTCAGTCTCAAGACATCTGTACCAGGAGGAAGCAAGCGACCACCCTTCCCCCTTGGAGGCAACTGTTGAATTTCAAAGGCTTTCGCTGACATCTTGTGTGCTCTCCCCCAACCCCCTTATAAAAGGTCTGGGCGGGAAACAAAGAGTAAGATGGTCTGTTAGGGTACGAACCCGCCGCCTTCTCGGATCGCCGGCCATCTGAATAAAGCGCCTATCAAAGATGCAATCCCTGTCATTGCTTATTGGATGTGGTCGTGACAGGCAGCCCGAACGCCGATGTCTTTTCCGGTTACAATGGTACAGACCGTCCAGAAGAAACACAATGAGCTAAGGAATGCGAAATGTGAAATGTAGCGGTGTGTCTGTACAGAGCTCCTATTACTCTATTGATTCAACGAGACCCAGCAGTCCCGGAGCGGAGGAAAGATGCCCAGAGGTAAGTGTGATAAAGGACCGGTATACAGAAGGAGCTCCCGCAGCTAAACAGTATCTTCTGGAGAGCCCGCTAGGGGCTGGGCACGGGGCCACTCCTCACCACACGCGGCCCATTCTTGCACGGGCAAGGCGGTCACAGCAGCCACACACCCGGGGCCAGCAGCAGGAGCCTCGGCAACCTCACGAGAACAACGCACTTGAGTTGTCACGGCCGCCCCCCTGGCCAGCGTGCGGACAGAAAACTTCCCAAAGAAGGTTGCACGCGTGCAGAATCTCGGAGGAGGAGTTGCGAGGCCGTAACTCCATCTGCAGGGACGGACACTCGGTTCTCGCTACGAAGCGCAGGGGATTCCTACTGCTGCGTTTCGAGCAGGCAAGGACGGTGGCCGCGCCTGCGTTTTCTAAAGACAACCCCAGGGGAGTCCCCAAAGACCGAGGCTCCGGGGAGCGGGACTGGCCATCGGACGGAACCAACCCAGTGGGAACTTGAACTCGGGCAGGGAGGGGAAAAGGTTTAAGACCGAGGTGCAGTCAGAAGCAATGTGCAACCCCCGGTCAGCAGGGCCCTCAGGCCACACAGGAGAACTCTTCCCCAGCCTGGCTCCTCCATCGACTCCTGACCAACACCTTTCACATCTTTTTCCGAGGCACGCCAGCCCCGCCTGCAAAATACCTACTTACCTCTAAATGCACTATAACGTGAGGTCCGTCCTACTCATTGAAACAACCGCACAGCATCTACGGGAGGACGACGCTGACACAGACTACCCTTTCTCCACAAGATTTGGGATTCACGCTGAGCATCAGCGACCCCGTAAAATGTAAGGACCAGGGCGAGGAGACCAGCTTCATCAACCGCCCGATACACTGTCCGCACATCAGCCCCACGGAAACCAGTGATCGGACGGGTGTAACCACCCACGGACTCGTGGGCGCACCGTACATGATAAGGAATTCCCCCGTTATCATTTGAGAATCTAGAGCTTTTTTTTTTTTTTTTTTGCCCTGGCTGGCGTAGCTCAGTGGATTGAGCGCGGGCTGCGAACCAAAGTGTCGCAGGTTCGATTCCCAGTCAGGGCACATGCCTGGGTTGCGGGCCACGGCCCCCAGCATCCGCATATCGATGTTTCTCTCTCTCTGTCTCGTTCTCCCTCCCTTCCCTCTCTAAAAATAAATTAATAAAATCTTTAAAAATATTTTTTTTTAAAAAGAGAAAGAAACAGAACGCGCAAGAAGAGAATGAAGGTCCAGCTGACCCAGCCTCAGTAAGGGTCATGGGTCTGCCGGTGAAGACCCCAGACTCATCCTAGAACCACCGAAGTCGAAGGCCAACTCATCAGACGGACCCAGGGTCTGTGTTATGTCAGCACAGGGCAATGAGGAAGCATGAACTTGGTTTTGGCTCACACTCCGGACTCCTTCTCTCTACCACTGCTTGTGCTCCGTACGGCTGCCAGTCCAAGTCCAGGGGCCACGTTCACCCTCGTGCGTGATCCGGCCCTCCGAGAACAAAGTCCTACATACCGTTCCCACACTTCCAATATGTTCTTTCATGAAAATTCTACGGTTAACAATTTTTTCCCACCTTTTCCCTTGCGCTCCCACACCCGTGTTACATATAAGAAGTGACGCGCCACCTGCCAGCCCTGACATTTGCACAGGTGTGCGTTTGACAATGTTTACGCTCAGGGTGTGGACACGGAGAGAGCGATTCGGGGGACGTGGTTCAGATACATTCCGCGTGATCTTTTTCTCACGACTCGCTTTATGATCATGCAGTGCGATTGCATCCCAAAATGTTACAGCCGAAATGATCTCCTCCCTCCTTCCGATGCTGTGCCGTGGACCTGTGTGCCTGGCACTAAACAGGAATTGTGTTTTTGTTTCTCTCTTCCGCCTCCCTGTTTCGGAAACATCTTGCTAATGATCCCACCCCCCAGCAGCTCCATCGGCATGGAAATGAGTACAGAGGCTTGGCTCACACCAAGACACGACAGCGTAGGAGGACGCTTCTCCTTGGTAAGGTCCGGTGCCTTTTTCTCCGCTTGGAAGGTGGTAAGACATGGGGCACTTCAGCCCGTCACCAGCTTGGGAAACGGCCAAAACCTCTGGCCTGTCCTCACTCCCGGATGGGGACGGAACCCGCCAACTTTAAGCGCACACGGCAATGCTCCCAGCACCTGCGCCTCCGGGTCAGGGCTACTGTGAATACACAGGCGTGTGCACACGCCCACTTGGGAACCCATGAATACACACACGCATGCATATTCGTGTAGACCATCTAGTCAAGGACCTGCGGATGCACGGTGAGATTTAAGAGGTTTGGGGATGACCTATCTTCATGTCTTGCTTGCTTCCCTTTCAAATAAACTTTTTTTAAAAGATTTTATTTATTTATTTCTAGAGAGGGAAGGGAGGGAGAAAGAGAGAGAGAGAGAGAGAAACATCCATGTGCAGTTGCTGGGGGCCGTGGCCTGCAACCCAGGCATGTGCCCTGACTGGGAATCGAACCTGGGACACTTTGGTTTGCAGCCCACGCTCCATCCACTCAGCTACGCCAGCCAGGGCTCAAAGGAACTTTTGCGTTGTAAGCTCAGACAGCAGTGCATGCACTCGTTCCCTCCTGTGAGCCGGAGTTCCGTAGCAGCGCCCACGCATGCATGCCTCCCACCGGATGCTGCCCCTCCAAGTCCACGCATTGAACCCCAACCACCCACGCAATGGTGTTAGGAGGTGGGGACCCAGGGAAATGATGGCGTCACAAGGCTGCAGCCCCTTGAATGGGGCCAGTATCCCTACCAAAGGGACCCCACAGAGGTCCCCGCCTTCCCTGCCCCCCCATACACCCTGTGAAGACGCAGCGAGAACACCGCTGTCCACAACGCAGGCACGGAACCCTCAGCAGGTGCGGGTCACCCAGCACCTTCCCTGACCTCAGAGCCTGATCCTCCACAACTGGGAGAAATACATTTCCACTCTCGACACCACCGTGCGTGGGTGGGTCTGTGCGTCCGGGCGGCTGCAACAGACTGAGCCACTGAGTCTCCCCGCAAACGAGGGTGTGCGCCCTCCGTTCCGGGAAGGGCTGGCAGGTGGCCAAAGGCAGTGCGCGCCTCTGCACGTGAACACGTGATGGTGTGACGTCTTCCCAAAGACCCGGGCCATCCGTCCAGCCGGGAGCCACGTGAGAAGACACCCAGCGGCCCACGCCCACGGATCACTGGACGTGGCCCTCGAGCAAGAGGGCAAGGAGGGCAACAGGAACACGAGACAAGGTGAAACAGGCTTGCCCCCTTTGATGCGTGAGTGTACGTGTGTCTGTTGACGCGCTCTCCACACTGGGTGTGCCCCACTGCGAGGCTCCTTAACAGTTTGACACCGGCGTTTGCAACTTGTTTCTCTGTTGTGTTTTGGTTTTTTTTGGTGCTGCTCACTGTCTGGCTGTCATTCCTAGTGTGCTATTTATTCTCCGCCGCCCCACCATGTCCACATCTGAGGGAAGGCACAGCCCTAACCCTCCCCTTCACCACCGTGGGGCGGCACGGGACAGCAGCCAACGTTTGCAAATGAAAAGGAGAAACAGGACACCCTCTGGAACCCAACAGGGTGGGGGGGAACGCCCAGGCAAGCCACATCATTATCTACGTGAAGTGATGTTTGTCATGGAACCTTTAAGCGTGGGCATCCGACCTTTCGGGCAACAGCAGCAAGTGCCACGAGGTGACGCAAACCTCTGTGTTTCCCCTGCACGGCCCCTGGGGACCGGGGGCCTGGAGTTTGCCAGGGCGTCCGTCCGGGCGCCTGAGACATGCACACCGCCGTGCCACGGAGAGGTATATCCCGGAGGGGCTGTGGCTGGTTCCTTCCCTGCTCTGCTCATGGCGGGGCCCAGGAGTGCCCCACGAGTCTCCAACCGAAGTCAGCTCTTCCTGCGGCATGAGGGAGCTTGGCCCAAGCACATCCTTCGCCGTTGGAAGGACGGAATTATTTTCCAGGAGGCGGTGACTGAAGGGGAAGGAGGCGTGAACCATGAATGTCTTTTATCGATGGCCCCTGGGGATTAGGACTAGCAAGGAAAACAGAAACCTCCAAGTCCTCCACCCCAGCCCCATACCTGCTTTCTTTTTCAAAGATTTTATTTATTTATTTCTAGAGAGGGAAGGGAGGGAGAAAGAGAGAGAGAGAGAGAAACATCCATGTGCGGTTGCTGGGGGCCGTGGCCTGCAACCCAGGCATGTGCCCTGACTGGGAATCGAACCTGCGATGCTTTGGTTTGCAGCCCACGCTCCATCCACTGAGCTACGCCAGCCAGGGCTCCCATGCCTGCTTTTATATGTACGGCTTTATGAGCAAAGTCAAGGTGCAGGCTGCTGCGTTTGGAACATGCTCAGTGATAATATTAAAAGCTGTATATCCTGCCCAATTCGCATAGGTGATCAATGAACACACCCCTTCCCAGAGTTAAGGGAGAGAACTCCCAACAGGGAAGGAAAAACGGAGTCACCACAGTGATTTAAATCCAGGCACCCTTCACGAAAGTAAAATTATCCCTCTGTCTAGGTAAGAAATATCAAACTTAAAAAAAAAAAAAAAAAAAAAAAAAAGCCCTGGCTGGCGTAGCTCAGTGGATGGAGCTCGGGCTGCAAACCTAAGCATCGCAGGTTCGATTCCCAGTCAGGTCACATGCCTGGGTTGCATGCCACGGCCCCCAGCAACCGCACATGGATGTTTCTCTCCCCCCCCCCCTCCCTTCCCTCTCTAAAAATAAATAAATAAAATCTTTAAAAAAAAAGAAAGACACATCAAACCTGCAGAGAATGTGTGGCGAGGTTATTCGTACAACCACTGCCCGGACGAGGCAACCGCTCACCCGATTGGGGAGTGCTCCAGAGGAGGGAGGTTTTAGCGCCTTGTTTTGTCGCTGAGCATCAAAGGAGGAGGCATAAGGGGGTCTCTGTGAAGCGCACGGGTGATCGATTAGGGAGGCGGGAGAAAGCCAAGTCGGCGGGACCTCAGGGGACTGGGGGAAAGGTAAAATGATGGGCACGCACTTCTTTTACACAGGAGGGTACCGGAGAGTTCACTGCAAGCAGTCCCTGACAACGACAGTGAGCTTTAGGGAAGGGAGAGAGCTAGTGCCCGAGGGGCTGGGGACAGAGGGAGTCACCTGACATTCCACAGGTCGCAGGTGCAAAAGGACCGAGGACAGATCAAGACTGACCTTTGTTAGGGAAAATGCTGCTTAGGGCTAGACTGCCGGCCACCAAGGGCTTTTCCTCAGAAAGTCTGAATTTCAGACCCTCCCGTGCGGTTTCTTTGGGTCTCTGAGTTCCTAAGTCCCCTCCCCCCAGGCTCCCCCGAGCGTCTCAGGCTAGTAGTACCTGGCCCCGTTTCTCCTGCATTGCTTTAAAAATGGTTGAGATTTAAGAATTCATGAATTACAAGTTGCTTCTCCGTTATTTGAACTGTCTTTTTTGGCACAATACATTTCTGGGTATAGGTGCTCGTGTTCAAAGATTTAAACTTCTTTTCCCTAAAATCTGGAAAGAACAAAATAGCACGGGATGAGGTATAAAATGGGAATTTTCATGTGAAATTAAGGAAAACGCATCTCTTTTAAAAATTCTTCAGTTTCTTCGATGGTTTCCTTTGCTGTGCAAAACAGGCCAAAAAGGACAATGGTTTCAATCACTGAAACAATGATAAAATCCATGCATCTGTGTTCTTCTCTGTGTAGGATCTTTCTCAATAAAATTTGGAGAGGAAAAAAAAAAGCAATCCCATAGATGAAAATTCTGAAAGGTAACCATTACTGATCGTAAAAGAAATGTTATTCTCTTGAAAATTGGCCTGATCTTCATTTCACGCGCTGGGGTCTTTCGATGCTTCCTAATACTTTTAATCAAGTTAAAGGTTTCGATGACTTTTTCCATGACTAATATACCGGTAAGACTTCACCGTACAAGACCAACACCTGTTGCAGCGGAAGGTGCTGCTCCTTCAAAGAAACAGGAGTGTTTGTTAGGATGGTAACTGACCCCTTGTAAGTCCACCGAACATTAATCTTAGATCTAAAGTGATTCCACTGCCCTGAGGTCCTCATTCTGGTGAGGAAGGCGGTGTATGTTAAAAGGTGTGTGCGGTGTGCCCTGGGCCCTGGCCGGGTGGCTCAGCCGGTTGGAGCATCATGCTCTGTACCAGAAGGTTACAGGTTCGATCCCCAGTTGAGGACTGAACAGGAGGCAATGGATGGATGTTTCTCTCTCACTTCGATGTTTCAACCTCTCTCTCTCTCATTCTCTGTCTTAAATCAGCAAACATATACTCGGGTGGGGATAAAAAGAAAAAAAATAGGTGTGTGCTATCTTCTCCAACGGAGCACCCCAGCACTCACTCTCCCCTTTCCCCACACGGAGCCCACCACCACCCACTGTGCGTGACCCCTTCTGGCTCAGGCCCCCATGGGAACTGCCCCCCCCCTCGAGATCTGCCTGCCCTCCGTTCTCTCACTGAGCTGCCCTGTCGGGGGTTTGAGAAAACGTGAATCGTTCCGCCGTCAGATCTGAGAAGGCGGAGTAGGGTGTCTGCTGTCTGACCCCCCCCTGCTCCGAGGCCGCACTCCTGGGCGCGCTCAGCTCAGCATTGAGGCGTCCGGCCCCGAGAATGTGCCACCGCACACAGGTCTGCTTGTGTCGGCTTCAGGGGCTCACGGGGACCGGTCACGGGATCCGGTGAAAATGAAACTACTCAGCCACCTTTTGGCAGTGATTGAAGCACTTTGCTTGCACAGGTGGAAGGGAGATAAACGATTTTGTCCGAGAATCAGGTCGCAGGAACGGCTGCTTCCCGAGTGATGATGCTTACACATCCCAGGTCACTGCGGTCCACCCCACCGGGCACCCTGGCGTAACCCGGGGCAACGCCACGCACTCCCCTCTGCCGGGCTGTGGGGATGGAGGGGGCGGCTGCCCGGCTTTGTCACTGGGCCGGGTCCTTCCACGGCCCCCGCCTCCATGAGAAACTGGATTTACCTCCTTTATCTCATCTCCCATTTCGTCATTTCTAAGCTCGCCTTGACGTATTTTTTTTTGCAATCTCAAAAATATAGTAGCGTGTAGGTAAAATGCAGATAAGGAAAAGCATGCATGTTTAGGGACATGGTTTATAATTTTCTATTAAGTCTTACTACCTACATAAAATGTTTATTTTAAATTATTATCGCCCTGGCCAGGTATGTCAGTCAGAGCATCATCATCATGTACTAATAAGGACGTGGGTTCGATTCCCGGTCAGGGCACATACAAGAATTAATCAATGAATGCATCAATAAGTGGAATAACAAATCAATGTCTTTCTCCCTCCTCTCTCTCTAAAATCAATACACAACATTTTAAAAGTATTATTTATTCATACTATAACTTACTTGTAAGATGTATACACATCACACATTTATACTATTTCTTGTAGGTGTGCGGCTTCCTGTTGATGGTATCCTAGTTAAATTATTATCACTGGGGTAACATGTATCCATCGTTGCTGAGAAAATAGTGTCTGACCCCTTACAATCAGGAGGGGCTGCATTTATCACGTGAGATTTTGTGTCTACATTGACGTTATTATCCCTCCCACTGACGTTCACTGTCGTGGGTGGCACCCTCTTGTTCCTGGGGCAATATTTCACCACACATGTCTCTCAGAGGCCACTGGACAGGAGCAGCATAGCTCCCAAAGTCGTGCATCGGAAGGCCGCGTGTAGGAGGGGACAGATGCCTTCATCATCTCAGTCCAGACGGGAGTTTGGAAGAGAGACAGCTCTTGCTGTGGCCGGTGTGGCTCAGGTGGTTGGAGCATCGCACCACGTACCCAAAAGGTACCGGGTTTGATTCCCGGTCAGGGCACATGCTGAGGTTGCGGGTTCGATTTCCCAGTCGGGGCACCACGTGAGGGAGGCGAGTGATTAATACATGACTCTCACATCAATGTCTCTCTCTCTCTCTCTCTCTCTTTCTCTCTCTCTCCCCCCCTCCCCCTCCCTTCTTCCCTCTCTCCCTCTCCATCTCCCTCTGAAATAAATACACCATATCCTTGGCTCAGAATTAACAAAACAGAACAGAAAGAAACAACTCTTTATGTGACTCTCTCTGGTGTGGCTTGCAAAGCATTCAGTGTTGTCCACCTTAACCGTTCCCCACGCAGGTTGGCGCTCCAGCCAGGAGCTAAAGAGCTGACCACACCTCACTTCCCCATTTCTCTCCCTGAGTCCACGTAAGTCATCACGAGTGCCCCGATTTCCTTCCCCCACGTCCCCAGAATGGCCCCGTCCAGCCCTGTCCGGGCTGCTCTGGTCCCTGCGTGCAGCCCATCTCTCGGGGACAAGACTGTGAACTGCAGGCCACCTGCCCACCGTCACCCTCTGTCCACACAGCACCCCCTCCTCACCTCCCCGAATCTACCAGCATCTCAGCCCCGCCCCCAACACATCTACTTCAGGGACCGGGACGCTCGCTCCTGTTCCATGCTCACTCCGTGCCCTCTCCCCACTGGCCTTCCTGCACTGACTTGTGGGCCACCCCAAGACCCAAGAAGAGGGGGTTCTCAGGGACCATTCTTCGCCTGCCCGACTGCAGGGTACTCTTGGCCCCCCCTCCGCTCAAGCTCCACCCACTCTGTCCTCCCCGCGATGCAGGCAGGGGGCTTGTTCATCATCAGGACACTAACCTTCCTCCACGGTGTGGACCACGGCGTCTAGCTACACACTCAGTGGGCTGCTTATCTGATTACTGTCTGTCCCTGTATTTCTCCTGGGGGCTCCCTGGGGGCACACTGGGCATGGCTGTCTTGACCACTGTCGCCCCAGGGTCCAGCACAGCGCCTCACGCAAAGCAGAGGGTCAACGCGTCTGTTCAACGTGGGAATGAAGTAAAGACAGCCCTCACATCACAAAGGGGAAGCTCCAATACGCCCACTTAACACAGAATGATGGCAAGTGAGCTCCTGTAGAAGAACTTACGATTCGGCCAGAATTTAATTTCAACCACCAGATACATTTTGCCATGACAATCCCATGTTACCATGTGAGTAAATTACCGTGAGTGGTGTGCAGGCAACATTCCATAAAGGTAGGTAGTCAGAGATGAGAAAAGGCTAGGGTTTATTGAACAAGACAAAATCGAATGAATACCCACCCTCTACACTTTGTTTTTCCTCTCCACCATCCTGTGTTGCCCATTAGAAGTTTTTTTTTAAAGATTTTATTTATTTTTTTTTAGAGAGGGAAGGGAGGGAGAAAGAGAGAGAGAGAGAAACATCCATGTGTGGTTGCTGGGGGTCGTGGCCTGCAACCCAGGCACGTGCCCTGACTGGGAATCGAACCTGAGACACTTTGGTTCGCAGCCCGCGCTCCATCCACTGAGCTACGCCAGCCTGGGCACCATTAGGAGTTTTCTGTGTGCCTATCTTGTCTGAGTAAAATATCTCCACAAGCCCTAATGATTATCATCCATGACGATCATGCCTGCCTCGCCTCGAATTCTTCCAAGAACGCAACAGCTGTTCGATAAACAACTGCTCAGTGGAAAGGTACAGGAATGGGGAGCTGTTCTTTGGTGAAACGAGGTCGAACATCAACGGGAACAGATTTCAAATATACACGAGTCACGTGGTATTAATTTTCCCATTTTCTGGCCCGTTTGCGCACGCCAGAGGTACACAGAAGAGAGAAGTAACTAGAGTCAAGGGAAGGACAGCCTCCCTCCTCAACCCAAAGGACAGGGGTGGAAGAAGGCAGAGAAGGTTGGAAACCTTCATTAAGCAGAAGGGTTTAAAAGGTAGAGGTGACCCATCACAGGGAATCTTCTAGAAAGAGAATCTTCTAGAGAGAGCCCAGTTGGGCAAACTCAAAGATGCTTCTTCCTATGAGCATGCCCAGACACCAGGTGGGCATGTGGGGACAGGCTTTGGCCACTGACTCGGACAAGCAAAGGGTCAACACCTCAGTTGGCCACCAGTAACTACGCACAAATGACAACGTGTTTCGCCGAGGACTGCCTCGGTTTCCCTTTCTGTAAAAGGAGGACAAGTCACGAGGCTGCGGCTCTTGTGTCAGGAACTACGGGCTTGCACGTTGCTGGCCCGAGCTCAGAACAGCTCTGACGAGAATCACCCCTCCTTCCGTCTCCCGTGGTCCCTCGTGGGCTCCGGAAAACGGGACCCTCGGAAGAGGAGGGTGCATCTTCACGTGTGGACTCAATATCCACTCTCTACAACGGCCGGTTCTTGACACAGTATATTAAGAGTGTGTTAGCGGCTGAATGCCTGCCCCTAGAACTTGGTCATCGTGGGAAATCAATACCGGATGACTTTCATTCACAGGCACACACACGAGCGGCATTACCATTTTAATATAGTTTTTCTCCTCCTCCTCGTGTTTCAGATTAGCATGCGTCGTCACAATGGGCAGCTGTAGTCTTGCCAACTGTGTAATACTGCAAAATCCCTTTTTATGAGACGTATTTCCTCGTGGACCTGTATTGTACAGAGTGAGAGACAGCCCAGCCCGCGTGGAAAAAAGATAAATGAGCTCGTAGGATAAGCGCGTGGGAGAACCGGCTTTCAAATTGGGTGATGTGTTCTCAGCCCTTCCTTCCTCGTCTTCCTCTTCTCCCCTTGTTTCCTTCCTGCTTTCCTCCCTTCCTTCTTTCCATTTGTTCCATTTGTTCTCTCTCTCTCTCTCTCTCTCTCTCTCTCTCTCTCTCATCCTTTCTTTTTTACATCATCAGCAGATAAAACAACACTCTGGAGAGAACACCCCGGAAAAGAACAGTTAGATCCTGGTAAGACACTCTTAGCAAATTTCAGGGTGCCCTCCCATAGGGGAAATAAACAGGGCTGATGTCCCTCACACTGTGCGGGCGAAAGAATACGTGGGCGTCCCGGGCAAGGAAAAACTGGAAATAAAAAGCATTTCCCTGGAGAAACATGTCTATTGTAGCAGGGTACGGCGGCAGGCGCTGTAGGGTGATCCAGTCAGACAGACGGGGTGCTCTAGCCACACACACACACACACACACACAGAGAGAGAGAGAGAGAGAGAATGGGTTTTGAACAGCTGGATGGATGGACGGACAGATGGATGGACAGGCAGAAGGATTAATTCCCAGATGATGGATGGATGAATGGATACAGAGAGATAGATACACAGGGTTCGGCACAAATAATGTCCCTTTTTTATCACAAAATCACAAACACATCAATGTGTAATGTGACACGATCACACTGAGGCACGCCCTGTGACATTTCAGGTGAAATGTTCGAATGAGACCTATACATTATGACGCCCACACTGGGGCCCTACCAGCCACGCGCCCAGGGCGTACCTTCTGCCGCACCCAGTGTACGGGGAGGCAGAGGAAAGAGAGGGGAGTGGGTGCCACTGGGGTACAGCTGGCAAGTGCGTACACCTGTGTCCTCGGTTTCAGCAACCTCGAGGTGCACTCGGGGCGCCCCCATGCTTCGGCGCCCGTGCTGTGCCGTGGAGAATGCATGGAACTGTCTACTCTTGTTCTTTTTTTTAATACTTGATTTATTTTTTGAGAGAGAAGAGGTGAAGAGGAGGAGAAATAGGGAGAGAAACATTAATGTGTGGTTGCCTCTCATGCATGTCCCCCTCCTGGGGACCTGGACCACAGCCCAGGCACGTGCCCTGACTGGGAATCGAACCAGCGACCCTTTAGTTTGCTACTCTTGTTCTAAGCAGCCTCTTCGGGGAGAACAAAGGTAACGATACCGTAGAAAAGTAATCCTCTCCACACCGCAAGGCCTCAGCCCTGCCCACAAACCTGCGCTTGCACAACTCACACATCCCCTTGCTCTTTCACGCCGCCGCTGCCACGGGGGACACGCGCCTTCCCACAAGACTCCTAGACTAATCCCACAAGAGACTGGTTTTCAAAGTGTGAAGTGCCCGTTCCAGCTCTCTAAAAGGGGACTGTGCCTCTCCTGTGGATGCCACAGAACCGCAACGGCAAGAAGTAATTATCGGAAGACGCTCATTTTCAAGCAGCAGGGTCGGCGACTCCTAGCCAGGCCCGCTAAAGAGCGACGGGAGCCTGCAACAGATGACAGCCCTAGGGCTCAACGGCGTGGGGGTGGGGGGGTTATGTGGTCCACTCCACTGGCGTCTGGCGCCATCCTGGAGAGTTTCTGCTTGTCATTACCAGCAACGAATAAAGGGCGCACGACGGCAGAGATCCAGAAGGCTGGCAACCGCCCCACAACGCCCAGGGTGGCTGGGAAACCCTGGATTTGGGAAAGGAGGAGGTAGGACCACCACAACGGCCCTTGGCCCGGCTTCACCCTGCACCCCACGTCTCCAGCGCCCGATGGCTCGGCGTGTCGGTAGGGCGTCGAAAACCCTTCTGTGACGTGGGGCTAATCAGTGATCACTGGAGACGCGGAGAACACAGGCCCGTTCAGGAAGAGCTAACTGGGCAGACGACGGCGAGAAGTGTTTCTGTCAGTCCCCCGGGGAGAAGCTGGTCCCATGGGGCAGGTGCGCGCCAGTCCTAAGGTCCCAGAGTCATCCTAGTCCGCTCCGGAGGGGACACGGACCCCGAGTGAGCCCCCCCGCAAATCCTGCCCAAGGGCAATGTCTTCCATGGCGTCCCTCCACGTTGTCACTGCCTCCACGGTGTCACTCACGTTGGCTCTTCCGTCTAATGCAGCCACACTTCTGTCTTTATTTTCATAATGTTTTTTTTTTAATTAAAAAAAAAGGATTCATATGAGTATTCCACAGGTCATTTTGCATTGGGTATCAGTTACCTTTGGAGGATCTGTACCCTGCTTCTATCGCTTTGTTTTTTATTTAAGATTTTATTCATTTAATTTTAGAGAGGGAAGGGAGAGAGAGAGAGAGAGAGAGAAACATCCATGTGCAGTTGCTGGGGGCCGTGGCCTGCCACCCAGGCATGTGCCCTGACTGGGAATCGAACCTGCGACGTTTTGGTTCGCAGCCCGCGCTCCATCCACTGAGCTACGCCAGCCAGGGCGCTTTGTTTTTCTAAACACCTTTATTACCAGTGTCTGCTTTTTATTGAAATATATATGACCTATGACACTTTGGAAGTTTGAGCCATACAACATGTTGATTCTAAAATGTTTTTAAATTACAGACGACACAACATTATTTTGTATTAGTGTTAAAGCACAGCTCGGTGGCTACAGAATCTATTATCCCGTTTTAATGGCGACAGAAGAGTCTGGAATTTCGTTCTGGCCACTGAACAGTGCACACAGCACTCCTGCTTCCAATATGAAGCTTTTTTTTTTTTCAGAAAAACATGAAATAGACCACCTAAATGCAATAAAGAATTTAGCAGCGCTCTTTCCCAACAGAAAAATGGCAGTGGAGGAAAAAAAATAGTACAAAAGCGCACCCACAAATCCAGGCTCGGGAAGAAGTATGAACAGATGTCACGGAGGAGGAGCTTTAGGAGACATTCCACTTTAGGAGACATTCGAGGAAGAAAAGCACATTGAGGAGACTGTGTGTGTGTGTGTGTGACCTTTTCACAAAACTCTTCGACACTTGGCTTCCCGTGCGAGCCAGCCTCTCCTCCCGCGGAGAGGCGCACAGGCGGTGAGAGGGGTCATTTCATCAGTGGAAGTCAGCGGGAGCCCCAGCCCCCTCCGTACACAGCCCCTTGACAAAGTGTTAGCCTTCAACGTGTCATCCTCGGAATTAACCTTTAGAGCGTGCGTCCTCGGAAACGGACAACCGTGGTACGGCCATCGCATTGACAGTGTTTTCGGCCTTCGCATTCAGACAGCCTCGCTCCTGCCACCCCGGGCTCTGCAAATGTCACCAGTGTGGGGGTGGACAGCTGCGTGCCGCCCTGCCAGGGACGGGAGGTCACCCGTGTCCCCTCACCCAGCGCCTCTGGCCGGCGGCCGTGAAAATCCCGCGGACAAGGGCACGCACGTGGGGACACGGGGGGGTGTCCTCTCAGCACGGAAACCACGGAGAACACATTTCAAGCACACGTTTGCCCAGAGCCAGCCGTGTCTGCTGCCGGGGTGTCGGAATGAAGGTGTAAATAAGATCGTCCCGGGAACTATAGGACCGAGGAGTTCCGTGAGTGCACCTGAAGGAGTCTTCACTGTCTCCAGGTGGGGGTGAAACATGCCACCTGGGCGCCGGGGTCAGAGCTCAAAGGGCATTAATTGCATCTCGAGTAGCTCATGCGGCTCACCCAGTGTTAGCTCATCCGCCCATGGCGGGCTGACGCCGCCCATCTCTTGCAAAGGGGACCGTGCCATCGGGGCGTGTGTGGGGACCCAGGGGACAGTGACAGGTGAGCGAGCCCTGGTCGGGTAGCTCGGTGGGTAGGAGCATCATCCTGATGCACCAAATTTGCAAGTTCGATCCCCAGTCAGGGCACACACAAGAATCAACCAATGATGCATCAACATTCGTGGAACTACAAACTGATGTCTCTCTCTCTCTTTCTCTCTGTCTCTCTCTCTCTCGCCCCCTCAAAAAAAAATCAATCTATAAAAAAACGTTTAAAGGGAGCAAAGGTGAGGGAGCTAAATAAATTGATCAAATGCCGCCGCCTTCAAAGACATTTGCTGTGTTAGTCTAGGGCACTGCCTGACTAGGCCATCTTTCAAAATTGTCTCAGTCGGTTGAGGAAAAAATTGCTGGTTTTACCATCTTGGTGGACCCCTTCCCATATAGATCACTGGACAGGAAACGCTGGCATGGATTTTTATTTTCTTTTAATCATTCAAGTAACAGTTTTCTCCCTTTTACTCCCATCCCAGCCCACCCACCCAACCCTCCCCACCTCCCTCCCATTACCACCCTCCCCCTAGTTTTTTTGTCCATGTGTCCTTTACATTTGTTCCTGTAAACCCTTCCCATTCTCCCCTGGAATTCCCTCTTTTTTCCCCTCTGGTCACTGTCAGCCTGTCCTCTAGTTCAGTGTCTTTGGTTACATTTTGCTTATTTCTTTGTTTTGTTGTTGAGGTTCCTGTTAAAGGTGAGATGCTATGGTATCTGAGATTTCTTTGTTTTCCCCAAGGAGGCTGACTGTGTGGTCTCCGTTCTCCCCGGCTCCCGAGGCCGCCGGTAACAAACTACACCTACAGCCGTGAGAGGGCAGAAGGAGTGAACAGATAGTAACCCAATACCCGTGCTCTACAGAGAGAGAAAAAGAAAGATACTGAAAAACCCAAAAAGACAATGGAAGGTCTTGGTCCTGGCCCCACGGGTATGTGTTAGGGTGCCTTCTAATTCTGCTGTGTCTCCCCGTCTCTGCTACACTGTCCCCTGTGAACATGTTTGTTTTGAAACTGTTGGTCAAAATGGAGAAGGAACGACAAGATCACAGGATAGAAGTGGTAACCAGGACACAGGTGGAAAAACCACAAAAAGTAGTCAATAAAGCCACAGGAAGGGTGGTCTGTATGGTACAGAATTGGCAAAGCATCAAAAAAATGTTCCACATTATAAAAAAGAAAATCCACACAAATAGGAGAATATTGAATTGGGTCATTCTGCTATGAAACCAAAATAAGATTAGTAAGGCAAGATTACATGACAATTATTACATATTAAATGTTAATTGGCTAAATATTTCAAAACAGGCCAATGCAGTAATAATATTAATACTTGAGTTTATCAAATTTTATGTAATTTCCAGAAATTACAAAATTTAAGACATGTTATTTACTCTTGTGTCATAAGCAAAAAAATAATGACTATTTATAAATGTCTCAGAGCTGCAATCTTATTGTGTGGACACATTTCCATTTAGGAATAAATTTCACAAAAATGGCCAAGATTGCTACACTAAAAACGATAAATGTTGCCAAAAAGATTAAAGAAGGTTCAAATAAATAGAAAGCTAAATTGCAGTAATGGGTTGGAAGGTTCAGTCGTCTTAAATTGTTCATTTTTTCTCAGATGACTTACAGATCCACTATTATTTTTGTATGAATCCCCAAATCTGCTGTCCCTGGCTGGTGTGGCTCAGTGGATTGAGTGTCGGTCCGTGAACCAAAAGGTCACCAGTTCAAGTCCCAGCCAAGGCATGTGCCTGAGCTGCAGGCCAGGTCCCAGTAGGGGGTGGGCAAGAGACAACCGATAGATGTTTCTCTCCCTCTCTGTCTCCTCTCCCTGCCTTCCTGTCTGAAAACGAGCAAGTAAAATCTTTTTTTTTAAAAAAGTGCACTACAAGTCTATAAGGTACTACCCAGTTTCTGCTGGGTTATTCTGCCACAATGCATGCTTTTGGTTGCCATTGTGAACGGTAGAGTTTAGATTCCATTTTCCAACCATTTTCTTCTTCCGTATCAAAATAAGACCTCATATATCTCTCTTTTTTTATTTATTTTTAGAGAGGGAAGGGAGGGGGAGAGAGAGAGAGAGAGAGAGGGAGAGAAACATCAATGTGCGGTTGCTGGGGGCCGTGGCCTGCAACCCAGGCATGTGCCCTGGCTGGGAATCGAACCTGCGACGTTTTGGTTCACAGCCCGCGCTCCATCCACTGAGCTACACCAGCCAGGGCTACACCAGCCAGGGCTTCGTGTGTCCCTTTTATCCTGAGATCTGACTGAAAACCATGTATGAGTCTCAGGTGTTTGTCAAGGCTCTGTCAGCTTCTATCTCACTGATACTGTCATGTGCTCGTACACATACTTCATCCTTTCCAATCCCATACACCTACACCTTGGTCTTCCTCTGTACTGGGAACGCCTCCAAATTGTTGTCAGATAGAGTTGGGGTGGGCAGACATGCTCGTCTTGCTCCAGGTAGTAGCATGAAAAGCAATAAACAGTCTATGAGTATGTGTTTGGTGGGTTATGCTTTTGTGAATGGCTGTACTATCGGTCTAAAGCGTGACCGATGCAACCAGTAAAATCTTACAAGACGGTCTCAACAACGGTATCACTCTGCCTGGAGAAAAAGGGGATTCCAGAGAACCCCCCTCACACCCTACACCCCAGCCAGCCGGCCTCTCCCTGCGACCCCAGAGCAAATCTGCAGAACCCCGAATCGGACAGGCTTCACAAGACGGGGTGCAGCAGTGATAAACTGAAAAGGAAGAGAGAGACACAGAGCGAACTCTCAGTTCTTGCCGCAATTCCATGCCATGACCTTGATGTCTTCTAAAACAATGCCTCTATCACATGCATGCTCACCCATAAAAAAAAAAATCCACGTCAACTCACTAATTCAGGAACTCAACCCCACACAGTAGCTAATCCGTGGCATGCAACACATGCACATCCATTCAAACTCAGACTTCAGAACGAATCAGAACTATTCGCGGATGTACCTTGAAGCATCAACATCCAGCATTTAACATCGGTGAGGGACAAGGTTCAGCCATTTCCCACCTAACTCTACAGAGGAAACGAAAAGGAGAAGAAAACACTCCTGAAACGTGAACCTATAACGTGGGAAGAAGACACACCAGTGGAAAACCAGAAAAGCACACGGTATGGAAACAAAGTTGAGCCCTGGCTGGTGTGGCTCAGTGGACTGAATGCCAGGCTGCACACCAAAGGGTTGCCGGTTCGATTCCCAGTCAGGGCACATGCCTGGGTTGCAGGCCATGACCCCCAGCACCTGCACATTGATGTTTCTCTCTCTCTCTCTCTCTCTCTCCCCCTCCCTTTCCTCTCTAAAAATAAATAAATAAATCTAAAAAAAAAAATCTACCCACGACATAATATCTTGAGCCAAAGGTTCTTTATTTTACTCTATTTAGATCTTAAATAGTTTTATGGATCTTTGAGAGAGAGAGAGAGCAAAGGAAACAGAGAAAAAAAGAAACATCGACTTGTTCTTCCAAACTGATGCATGGATGCCTTCATTCAAGGGTAGCTTCCTCATGTGCCCTGACTGGGGATCAAACCCACGACCCTGGCGCATCAGGACGACAGTGTAACCAGCCGAGCCACCCAGCTCAACTAACCAGGCAAACGGTCGAAGGCTTCTCACTGAAACGTGGTTCCCAACAGAACTTGAGTTTGCTTTGAATTGAACTGCATGATACGGGGAGTTATAATTTCTCACAGATTGATGACTTCTGCATGTATGAAAAGTCAGAGCAGACACACAACGCTTCGCTAGAGAAATCCATTATCTGTGCGATCAAAGAAATGGGCTACAGAATTTAGTACGTGGGCTTTCATTGGGTGGACAACCCCTGCCTTCTCACAGAGCAGGTTCCGGCCAAAATTATTCCTCCTCCAGGAAGCCCTCAGGGTTGTCCCCACGATCAGGTCAGATGTGCTGCCCCCAAAGATAATAATGCTGTGTTAGGCGGCATCGTGACACTAACGTTATTTTAAACACGCCCTTCGTTATTATCTGTCTTTCCTTTAACAAAACCTTGACTGCCCTCCTGACATTATAAACCTCCCAAAATCCGGGGTCATACTGCAGGCGTGGAGCGAACCACGGAATGACATACAACACGGGACGGCGTGAGGCTGAGGCCAAGAGGACAAACGTCGCAGGTGGCAGGGCGGCTGACCACGCCGTGAACCCGATGTCCACGGTCACAGGCCACTGTGACAGGTTTTACTGTGCCGGCCGGTTTGTCCCGGTGAACAAAAGAACGTATAAATCATTTCACGGATTCACTTCTTTCTGGTGCCTAACTGTTTGCCCCCTCTACTGTCAGACCAGACTTTCAAGGGCAGCCAAGACCAGACACGTGTTGACCTCTCAGGCACCAAGCGCGTATGCGTTGAGTAATTTGAGTAACAAAACAACACAAACACACACAAAACAGCCAACGGCAGAGTGGCCCGACGCCGTGGCTGACTCTATTGTGTATGGCTCTCTCTCCAGATGACTGCTCTGTCTCCCGACGGCTGCCGTGTTTCCAAGCCCTGGCCACTAGGTCTCAAATCCGAAAGGAGGCACCCCGAGGGGGGGTCTCGGGACAGTGGGCACCCACCCCGGTGCCTCCTGGGGGGTGAGGGTGCTCTGGGGCCGGTTGGCGAAGCGGCACCACGTCAGTCTGTGGACGCAAACGGGGAACACCAGCGGGCTGCACCCCCTCGGGCCCGGGGCTGTGGGTGCCCCAGTCACTGTGTATTGCCCTTTCTGCCCGCCACGCGGGAAGGTGCGATCCCGGCTGGGGAAGGGATGGAAAAGCTTTGGGGATGACGGTGACCTCTCTGTCTGCAAACAGCTGGCTGCCTCCAAGGTGCGGTGCTCACGGGGGGGGGGGGGGGGGGGCAGAAATCTCTGGGGAGAGCGAGGTGGGCAGGTGTGGTCTGGGACAGGTCCCGGGGGGGCCCTCCCTGAACGCCACGTCCCTGCAGCCACCATCCCGTGCGCAACAGCCTCCCGCCCACGGGCCGGAGGAGCCTGGCATCGAAGGACAATTGTTGTTTCACGAGTACGTGGCGGAAGGACCGTTGCATGACTCAGAGCGAGGTGTCCAGGTCACACTCGTCATCAGGTAGCAGGCTGGGGCTGGGAGCCCAAGGGGTGGATTGTGCGTGACCCCGTGCAAGGGAAGAGACAGCCAGGTCCTTGAAAAGAGAGAGCGTCCCCTGTGTCCTTTGCATACCAAGCTGCAAAGGAAGCTCGTCTTCCCTGCACCCCCTGCCCTCCCTACCCTCGGTTTCATGGGCCGCGGGGTCAGTCCGCTACCTGCCAGCCCAGAGCAGGGGGAAGATATTAAGTGGGAAGCTCCGGAGATAAACAATTCATCCGTGGATTGACGACATCCCACGGGCTGCTGTTCCCTCCCGCCTGCTTTTATTTGATTAGTTATTGTTCCTTTCTCGTGGTGTCTACTTGATACATTAAACGTTACCACAGGCACGTGCAGAGGACAAAAAGCGTCCGGAGGATCGGCAACAATCTGAGGCTCCCAGAATCCACTGCGGGGGGGGGGGGGTGGTCCTGGAACAGGTCCCAGGTTCCACACACCTCTCGCCGGTCGGCTCCCTGCCCTCACCTCTCCCCCGACGGCGTGGGGACAGCGGCCACCTAGAGGGAGCCTCACACAATGAGGACAGCGTGTGATGAATAACCCTCCCCGTCTTGTCACTGACTCAGAGAGCTGTTTCATCACCGTCGCTGTTGGGAACAGAGGCCAGAATCGAGACCAGAGTCACCGACGGGCATCTCCGAGCAGGACAAGGAAGGACCCGCCCCCAAAAGGACAGGCGTGTGGCACGCAAGCATGAGCTCAGCCGTCATCACGCCGCCAACCCCCAGCAGCACCAGGTCTGGTACTTATTTGATGCTCCAGGGTTTGTTTCCAAAGTCGGCTGAAGGAAAGGGCAGTATTGCAAGGGGGTGAGGTCCTGCATTGCTCACACATCATTGCAAGCGGAATTACGGTCAATAAAATTAGCAACACGTGGCATTAAGGAAGCACCTCCCACAAGCCAGGCGCCATGCTGGGAATGTACATAAATTATCTCCCAAACGTTCCCGCCAGGTCTGTGAGGCAGAGAGTAGGATGACGTCCACCTCTCCCATCAGGCAGCTGGGAGGTTTGCAAGAGCTGAGAGACCTGTCCAGTGCCACCGCGTCACCCAAGAGCTGACTGTGCGCAAAGCCTCTCTCTCTCTTACACAGGACCCCAGGTGAGCTCAGGAGCCAGACTGCATAGCCTACACCACCATGTGAAGAGAAAAGAGAGAGAAGCACTTTTTGGAAAGTAGGGCAGCAGGCAAGGAGAAAGGACACGCATTCCAAAGCAGGACGAAGGATGAAAAATGCACCGTTACGTGGTTCGGCTGGCTAGAAGAAAAAGAAACTTTAGCGAGCACCGTGGTTTCTGCAAGCTCGTTCGACGGAAACCAGCGTCTCCGAGAAAGCCTTGAGTCAACAAGTCTGGCTCCTGTAGCCCCTGCTGGGTCGGTGTGAAGACGCCAAAGTCTGCCTTTCAAATGATTCACACGGCTTCACCCAAACTCTTTCCGTTAGAGAGAAAATCCCGCTTTTCGGCTCGCGCTGCTGGAAAAAAGTCTAATTGCAATAAACAGCTATGATGCTAAAGGGTTTCGGGTGGGAGGCATCCAGCTGCATTTGAATCCACAGCCTGGATCCGAACGTGTGCTAATATTCTCGAGTATTCAAAAATTCTTTCTGCTCGGATCATCCCAGGACGAAACTCCGCTGGGTTACGGAGTCTCCATACACAGAAGCTTCCCCAGCTCGGTCCAGGTCTTGGAGAGTGTCACTGTGTCCTTCAAGGAAGGTCACGTGGAAGGCCACGGGAAAAAAAAATGCACAGTTGCAGCTGTGAAAGAGAGGCACGCCTGTTTCTCACGCAGCAAAAGCCGTTGGCAGCCCACACGCTGCAGATGGTTGCAGATTTGTTGACCCACATGTTAACCATCCCAGGCGGAGACCCAGCAAGATGTTGACAGCAAATATTTTTGCAGCCAGAAGTAATTCCTTTTTTTTTTTTTTTGGCGTTATGACATCTGGAAATAGGCTGTTATCATTTATAGAAATAGCGGTGCTTCCACACCAGTGCAGGGGCAGAATTTTCCACCCCATTTTCCGAACAGCCAGCCGCCTGCCTTCCTGTTTCCGCTCCTTTGATCGAGGTGTATTTACCTTTCCCCGAAATTGCCGCAGAAATTGAGGGCCGCGTGGGAAGAGGGAGAGCGGTCGTGTTCACTCATGTGGGGAGGTGCGCCCGGGAGCTGGGTCTCCGACAGGGTTGCTCGCTGGCCCCGAGCTCACACCGGTGCCTCCTTATCACTGGGAGCCTCCTCCAGGCATCCTGTGCACACCCAGCCCAAAGCACAGGGCCCAAGGTCCCTGGAAACTCGAACTCAGTTGAGATCCGGGTTTCCCACTCGAAGGGGAATTTTATGGCAATTAAAAAAAAAAGTCGGGGTGGACAAACCCTGTCGTTTCAGCAACGGAGCACGTGCCTGCAGATGAGAGAGATGCTGGCGGGGGTGGGGGTGCAGGTAAAACGTGCTCGGTTCAGGGATGACAAATGCGATGCGGGGACCACGGAGGGACCGCCCCCTCCCTCCCGCCTCTGTAGCCCGGGAAACGAGAGCCAGCTTCCCCATCGGCCACTCCACATCAATCACCTGTCAGGGGACCTGCTGACGCCCGGGAAATGCACGGCACACAAATAGGAGCCACTGAGGGGGCCGCCAGGAGCGCGAAGCCTGGGCAGGAATCGAATCATCTATTTATCAGAAAGACGAATGAGCCAAGCGAATCTGAGTATATGAATCCTCCCCCCCTGGATGGAGAGGGGATGGAAGGGAGGGACGCAAGGTCCATCGTAAAGCGGGACAGAGAGGCAGCGGGGATGGAAAATTAAACTGTGTCTCAGAAGGGCTCACAGTAGGAGCTAGGAGCAAACACTGTGGCCAAAACCTGTGGGTATGAGCCAAAAGGTGGTCCTTTTCCCAAAAGGCATCCGGCGGAGAGGTGGGAAGAACTCCCTCCAGGCCAAAATGCAGAAGATGCAAACATGAACACCAAGGTTCACCTGTGAACATACTAATAAAGAAGGACCAACAGAGACCAAGGGGTAAGGGGAATTTTATTCCAGTTCACGGAAGAGAATTTCCAAGGAGCCAAGAGAAAGGTAAGGCTTGTAAGGGAAGGAACTCGCTAATAAAAGAACAGAATTACTTAAAAAAAAAAAAAAAACTTATGAGCCCTGGCTGGCGTAGCTCAGTGGATTGAGCGCGGGCTGCAAACCAAAGTGTCGCAGGTTCGATTCCCAGTCAGGGTACATGCCTGGGTTGCAGGCCACAACCCCCAGCAACCGCACATGGATGTTTCTCTCTCTCTCTCTCTCTTTCTCCCTCCCTTCCCTCTCTAAAAATAAATAAATCTTTAAAAAAAACTTATGGACCAATTATCACGATTTTTTTAAGAACTTTAAATACACGCAAAAGATGCTTAAATGTTCCAGGAAGAAAAAAACGGTGCATGGAGGAGATTTAGGTCGAAGGGCTCTTTCACACGAACACGAGAAGGGAAAGCAAGAGAGGCTACCAGGGCCGTGTTCCTTCCGAGTTAAAGAAAGAGGAAGCTTGCCTAGAATGTTCTACCCTGTGACACTGTCTTCCAAATGAAAAGGAACAGAAAGAAGGAAAGATATTTTCAAGTATTAAAAGTCTTAACCCAAAATCTGCCAGGCTACATCCCCTTTCAAAAACTCTTGGACTGGTAGTATTGATAAAAAAAAGAAGAAGGAAGGAAGGAAGGAAGGAAGGAAGGAAGGAAGGAAGGAAGGAAGGAGACAAGGAGGGAAAGAAGAAAAAGAAAAAAAGAATCTAGAACAGTGACACACGAAAAAGGTCAGCATAAAGTGTGAGTCATGTCGAACACTTATAATCTACAAAAATGTCAACAGTCCCCTGGAGCCATCATAGACCAGCTCTCACAGGGAGCAAGAGAGAAAAACAGGTAAGTGCAGGCTCAACTCACACACGCCGTCCTGGGGACAATGACGATACTGAAAAGTATGGCAGGTAATAATAACAGCAGATAGAAGTATGAGTCTTGCACAAAAGTAGAATTGAAAAATATAGCTTTCCAACGAGTACAGGAGGTTTTGATGTTTCCAACCCATGAGAAGGAAGAACCAAGCAAAACAGAGTGAAACAGTGTGGGGGGCGGGGCAGGGAGAAGGGGGCACAGGGGGCGGGGGGGGGGGATCAATGGAGCAGGAAGGACGGCGGACTTGGGGTGGCCAGCGCACAGAAGGCAGAGAATGCCTTCCACAACCGGACCCCTGAAACCCACCGAGTTTTATCAACCAACGTCACTCCAATACATTCAAGAAAAACGAGCCGAAAGGAAAGAATAGTACCACCATGAAGCTGGCCATGGAAACCAAGTCACGCAGCGGGAGTGAGAAAAAGCCCGGAAAATAAGTAAGAGCTGGGCACTCGGGGGGAAACCGGGCACGCAGAAGGCGGCCCCAGGGCACCGGACCACCCCGGTACCTGTTACGGTACAAGGGGAGCACACCAATGAAGGAGCGTCACAAACGTGGCTGCATGGATGCATCGTCAACTACAGATTCACTGCAAACAGAAGGCTACCTGAGCGTCAAGTGAAGTGAGAACAGGAAACGTAAAATGGGGTTGAAGATGCAAATTAACACCAGGCAGAGACTCACAAAGGTCACAGCTGGGCATGAAATACTGAGGAAGGAACAGGTGACGGAAAAGATGTGACTGACGCAGTGATGTGAGTCCCCATGTGACGTCTCGCAGTCTTGAAAAAGTTCATAATGAGCCCTGGCTGGCGTAGCTCAGTGGATGGAGCGCGGGCTGCGAACCAAAGTGTCACAGGTTCGATTCCCAGTCAGGGCACATGCCTGGGTTGCAGGCCACGACCCCCAGCAACCGCACATGGATGTTTCTCTCTCTCTCTTTCTCCCTCCCTTCCCTCTCTAAAAATAAATAAAATCTTTAAAAAAAAAGAAAAAGTTCATAATGCATTAGTACTATTAATATGCTTTGTTATATTATTAACTTTTAAATATTGCCATCGCTGTATATTTAATATAGTAAATATTATATACTTGACACACATAGATTATTTAATATACTTACATATCCTATTTACATGTACTATTATATATTATTTACAGATACTATTTAATATATGTATATACGTTCCATGCATATAAGTATTACTATTTACTAATATATATTATAGTTTGTATATATACATAATATATATTAATAGGAACATCTTTATAATTTACTTATAATTGTGTATTTGCAAGTATTCATAATAGGAAGTGTTTATATCATATACAACCTACATGTTTATGTCATATGTATAATATATCTAATAGTAATATATTTTATATAATACACAACCATAGGTTTGTTTATCAATGTTATATTTGTATATCACAATACATATAAGATTCATGACATGTTTAAGATAGAGGAAATGCAAGAAAAACTATTACAAGAGATTACAATACCGCATTCTTGGAACTGATAGACATGAGGCAAAAAAACAGAAAGTAATCAAGATACTGAATGTTAGAGTAAGCCCGTGAGTGAGACTCGAGAGAGATATGTGCAAATCAGTGGCCCCACAATGTGCACACACACCAGTAAATATGTGCCTGCCTGTGGACATGTATGTGTGTACACTGTTCGCGCACATGCCACATGCTTACAACACACACCATTCATGAGTGGCTCTTCCCAGGAGTAGCACCAAACAGCAATAAAACACACTCACAGCGATATATTCTTGACCACAATTCAACAGGGTTAGAAATCCACCTTCAAAAACATGCCACAAAAACACGTGTGAATATGTGCACGTGGGTGTCTGTCTATGTGCACGTGTGTGCACAAGTGTGTGTGTATTTGTCTGGGTGTAGATACCCCTTTACGCTCCTGGAAACAACACCACCCCGAAGACCACGCGGGTGCCACGCGGGAAAAGCCGGAGGCTGAAGAACGCCTCACGGAGACCACGGAGCCTTCCAAGGCCTTTACAAGATGACCAGAGAGACGGCCAGTCCATCAGCGATGGAGGCAAATCCCACAGCCGGACGAACAGAGACAAATCAGAGGGACGTAAATCAGAAGGCAGCGCGTGGTTACCATCCGCGCAGGAGGCTGTGACACAGGGAGCAAGGACACAGCAGAGCTCACGAGGGAAGCCCGTTTACTGAAAAGCTTAACCCTACAAACGCTCTCTGGCTAGGCCGGTCCGGCCAAGTGGGGGAACAATGACAAGAAATGAGAAGACCTGGGCATCACTTCAGATAATCCCAAGTAAAATAAAAACATAAAACACTCTAAGGACAAAAGCACGGATGTTAAAAAATCTAAATAAATAGCTCAGAGAAATGAGAAGCATGGGACACAAATAAACGGATTTAAATCACCTGGCTCACAAGTACGGATAATAGGGAAGAGTCATATACTGTCTCCCACCTAAGAACTCCTCAGCCCAGAACATTTTCAGGCAATTTTTACTAATCGTTCTTATTCGAGTGTTGTTCAGATAAATATAAAATTTTTATGTGTTTAGTCTGAAAGATTTTATTTATTTGTTTTTAGAGAGAGGGGAAGGGAAGGAGGAAGAGAAGGAGAGAGACATCAGTGTGTGGTTGCCTCTCAAGCGCCCCCTACTGGGGACCTGGCCTGCAACCCAGGCATGTGCCCTGACTGGGAATCGAACCATCAACCCTTTGGTTTGCAAGTCTGTGCCCAATCCGCTGAGCTACACTAACCAGGGCCAGATAAATACAACATTTTTAAGAAAAAAAAGCGTAAGTGTTTCTATAAGATTAACTTGCACAGGAAAACACAACTAAAGAGAGTATAAGCCATAAGACCCAAATTTAGAAATGAAGTTCAAATTCAAATTCAAGTCAAAACTAGAAGTCAAGTTCACTTGTGAATGTAGATACAGACATCTTAGCAAAATACTAACCGACCCAACCTAAGAAAGTACCGGCATTTTATTTTTTTTGAAAGTTTACATGATGATCAAATCGGGTTTTGGTTCCCAAAATGCCCTAATAGAGAAAAAATCCATTACGATATTAAACCAAGTGAACTGAAAAAAGAAAAAGGAGGGGAAATCATATGACCAGACATAGAAATGCCAACAATTATTTAGACAACAGTGAATGGTTATTCACAATTTTTTAAAAAAGATTCAAAAGTTGCACAAGTTTTGGCCATTAAAGGTAGTATTTCTTATCTGATTCAGGCCATTGGCCGGAATTCTCTTCCCAGCATCCCATTTACTGAAGAGTAATCGAGTGTGTTTCCATAAAATCAAATAAACAGTGTCCCTTTGTTCCACACAGTTCAGTACAGCACTGGATGTCCAGGGGCACAGTAATGACACAAGAATTTAAGGCAACGAAAAGCATTCCAAAGAAAGAAAACAGTCACTATTTGCAGAAACTACCACCACATTCACAAAACCCATGCATACAAAAGCCACTAGAAATCACCGTCCAAAGAGACTGGCAAATATGTAATCAATGCACCCCAAATCAACGCGTAACATTTTTTACCAGGAGCAGGAAATAAGGTGGAAAATAAGATACTATTTACAAAAAAAAATAAGCCCTGACTGGCGTAGCTCAGTGGATGGAGCTCAGGCTGCGAACCAAAGTGTCGCAGGTTCGATTCCCAGCCAGGGCACATGCCTGGGTTGCAGGCCACAGCCCCCAGCAACCGCACATGGATGTTTCTCTCTCTCTCTCTCTCTCTCTCTCTCTCCCTTCCCTCTCTAAAAATAAATAAATAAAATCTTTAAAAAAGATACTATTTAGAAAAAATAAATCAATGAACCCGATTTCCATGCAGCCAAAATCAGAGCTACAGGACTCCAGCGTAGAAAACGCTCACGTGAGTTTGGATCGGTAACTGCTCTTCCTAAACACGCCTTTCCATTGCATGTGGCTCCCGGCAAAGGTGGCGGGCGGGGTTTTGCAAATCGGACGCCCTGGTTCTGAATCGTATAGGGAAGAACCGATACCCCCAAGGAGCAGGGATGATGTCGAAGAAGAAGAAGGAGAACACAGGTATTTGTTCTCTCGAATTCGCCTATGTTCCAGGAACATACCGAGGAACAGGAAGGACCCGTTAAGAAACCGTGGGTTGCCCTCTGTGGAGATGCGGTACATGCTGGAAGACTGTGCACAGCGATTTTTCAGCTGGCCCCTTTCCGAGGTCGTCTCCTGCCCCAAAACCCACGGGGCCGCACCCCCACCTCTGGCTGCACCTCTGTTTCACCCAAGGGCAATACTAGCAAGCAATCCCCAAAAGCAAAGGAGAAAATGGCCTGTATGTGACCTCGGCAGACAAATGTGACTTCGCAGGAGGATTTCCTAACGTGACTCCCCCAGGGGGCTGCTGCTACCCGTGTTCTGTTCCGTATCCTGGCCCTACGTTTTTTAAAAAGATCTAATGTATTTACTTAGAGACAGAGGGAAAGGGAAGGAGGAAGAGAAGGAGAGACACATCAGTGTGTGGTTGCCTCTCAAGCGCCCCCTACTGGGGACCTGGCCTGCAACCCAGCCGTGTGCCCGGACTGGGAATCGAATCGGTGACCCCTCAGTTTGCAGGACAACACCCAGCCTACTGAGCCGCAGCAACCAGGGCTGGGTCCCATCTTTGCATGCCCTTGTTTGTGCACACTGTCTTGCTGTACCTGGACCCCGGCTCTCTCACCAGCAATGATCAGAAAAGAACACCTTGTTTACACTGTATCTTAAAGATGTGTGTTCACTGCTGACAGAAAAATAACACTGGATCCCGACCTCACACCCTATACAAACATGAACTCTGTGTCAACACGAACTGCGTGGATGAACTCCGACCCTCACAGACAAATAAAAAAGGAGACCGTTTGTGTCACCATTGAGCTGGCGAGGATTCCTTCACTGTGTCCTAACGCATAAAAAGATGTAAGGCAGAAAAAAGGCTGAGGGATTTTTGGCTACATCGAAATGACAACAAAGGGCTTAAGAAGAGGCCAGGGGGCAGCTGAGAGAAGGTATATGCATTGAATAACGAGAAAGACAACTGGCTGTTTAAACCAAAGCCCACACACCCGTGTGCCTGGCCCTCCCAGAGCCTTAGGCGGGTTAAGAGAAATAAGACGTCAGTTTCCGGGCACAGAACCTCCCGGCACGCTCCTGGTGCAGGGAACTCTGGAGAAGCAGCCGGCCAGTCCCATGCAAGACAGTGTGATTCCGATGTCTCCATACACACTCAGCATATTCCCCACGTCACTCAGTATCACACGACTTTCATGGCCGGCACTCCATGGTTCCATGGTGCCTCTAACAATGTAACAAGTTTCAGGCTGTTAAAAACGGTTGCATCGGTTTTTTTTCTCGTTGCTCCCAGGAGTGGCCAAAGATAACTATCCGTGTACATGCACCCTTCTGCACGTGTGCCATTACCTCCCAAGGACAGAACACCTTGAGGCCTGGGGTATGCCGGGCACATGGACAAGGAGTCGGCTACCCTGGCCATACGGCCGCCCGTAAAGGTGACGGCCAACCCCAAAGCCGCCGGGGCATTTCCCCCCAAGCCACGGCGGATGGAGTTTTAGAAGCCAGTGACTTTGTGCAAGGCAAGAGAGAATGCTTCTGCAAAATGCAGCCGCTGCACAGAAAACGGGTCCCTCCTTGCAGAGGGCCAAAGGAACCTCAGGCCCAAGACTTCCGCTGAGGTTCCTGCACATTTCACACACAGTCATCAGCAGCTACCCTTTTGCATGTCCCTGCTGCGGTGGGCGATTGGGAAGACTCACAGGGGCGGGCAGAAGCCTCGTCCGTCTGTGGAACGCTTGTCACGGAATGGGAGACGGAAGGACGCAGGGACATAAAATCCACAACGCAACGCAGACAGCAGGTTTCTTTGCACGCTTCCAGGCAGGAAGGCCTCTGCAAGCAAGCTCAGCGGAAGCCTCCGTGTGGATGGTTGGTTTTCCCCTGGGCGCGTTCACTAGCTAAACAAAGACCTGCCCCTAATTGTTGCTCTTCCTGCAAAGCGTGAAATGCACAGGCGCCTGGCTGCACAGGGCTCGCTGGCCCTGATACCTTGCAACACTCTTTCTTTCTTTCTCTCCAGGAAAAGAGAGCTAGCTCATAGCATGACGCAGAGGAGGAGTTGAGTTGCATCTGCGCGACAGGAGGCCCCGCTGACTTGTGGGTCTCCAACAAGGGCAGAGGAGGCTTTCTGACAGCTCCGTGAACAAAAAGTGAACAAAAAGTCTGCTCACCTTCCAGGACCCGGTGAGGCTTTCGCGACCAGCAAAAACCGCAGAGCACACACAAAACAGAACAATGGACAAACACACGAGCCTGGCAATTTTTAAACACGGAAACGTTCCAACTCTTTTACCATTTTGCTATCAAATGGATGGTTCTCCATGTCTATGCCCATTGTGAAAAAGGAAAAAAGATTCCTGCTCTTTAAAATATTTCCTATGGCCCGTTTCTTTTCCCCCCTTAAAATGTGGATCTTGCCCTGGCTGGCGTGGCTCAGTGGATTGAACTCGGGCTGTGAACCAAAGCGTCACAGGTTCGATTCCCAGTCAGGGCACGTGTTTGGGTTGCAGGCCACAGCCCCCAGCAACCGCACATGGATGTTTCTCTCTTTCTCCCTTTCTCCATCTCTTCCCTCTCTAAAAACAAATAAATAAAAAATATAGAAAAAAATGTTGATCTTCAATTTCCCCACTGTGTGTCGTATAACGATGTTACGATATTTCCTCCCCACTGAAACCCGAAATGGAGAAAAGTCCCCAATGTGAATACAACGTTTTGGCTGTTGGGAAAAAAAATAATAAAAAATAAAAGGGGCATCCATTAGCCCTGGCCTGGTGGCTCCGTTGGTTGAAGCATTGTCTGGTTATACCAGAAGGTCGCAGGTTCGATCCCCAGTCAGGGCACCTTGGAGAGCCAAGCAATCAGTGGATGTTTCTGCTTCACATCAACGCCTGTCTGTCTGTCTGTCTGTATGGGTCACTCCCTCCCCTTCCTGTGTCTCTCTCAAATCGATCAATCCATGTCTATCTATCTATATACATATATATATATTTCTAAGGCATCCATTAGAGGCAAAACCTCGCCTAAGGCCCCCCCCGGTCTTGGACACCAGCTCTGCCTGCATTTGAGGACCGTGCCTTCACCATCCCCCGTGCAAGTGTGCAGCCGGTGGCATTAATTCCGTTCCACGCGCACTCCCGATAAATCAGCACAGCTGCGTTTCGCTGGCTCCTCTCGGCGTCTGGCAACAAGGATGTTAATTGCGCATGAAAAAATATATTAAAACTGTAAATCATCTCCAGTTTCGGGCAGGATGGGAGACACAAAATTTAAAGTAACAAATCAAAGGCTCTTTCTTTTGTCCGCCTCTGGCCAGAGGCCATTGTATTAAAAGCGCACAATCACGGCCTGTGTGCATCAATTAGGCCTGATTCTCTGCTTTCCGAATCTAATCAAGACCATGGAGCATGTTATCACAAACCCCCCGTCAACAACCGAGGGCTGATTTTGTGAACGGTGGTGGGGGATGCTGTTTTCAGAGGCCATGCTTTGCGGCATTTTCATTTTCATGTGTGTACGTTTCTGCACCAACTGTATACAGAAGGGCCCAAATATTTCTTTTCGATGTTTTTCATCTCGCCACGTCACGGCACAGAGAAAGAGCATGAGGCCTTGCCTGTCACTTGGGCATGCCGACACCAAGACTACTTGAGGGTCGATGCCCCCATAAGTGGATTACTTTTTCTGCAATGGCTAAAAGATGGGTCTTTACATTTTTAATGTTTTTATCATGCCCTTTAGATTTATGTTTATTGGTTCTTTTTTTTTTAGCGAGAGAGAGAGGGAGCTGGGAGGGGCGGGGAACGCACATAGGGAAAGGGAGAGACATCCACTTGAGAGAGAGACATTGATCGGTTGCCTCCTGTCCGTGCCCAGATCAGGGATCGAATCTGCAACCCAGGCCTGTGCCCTGACTGGGGATCGAACCGGCGACCCTTTGGTTCACAGGCCTGCCCTCCATGCACTGAGCCACACTGTTCAAGCAGGCTGACCTTTTGACTTAGGTGTACCCACGGATAAACCCTCGGAGTCTTGCTCTAGCACTCACGTTCAGACACCAACACAACTTTTTTCACCACCTAACTGAGGCAGAAGAAACCACTCACTCTCTTTACCCAGTAGACTGATCCATACCAGAATTAAAAATAAGTGATTGAGTCCTGGCTGGTGTGGCTCGGTGGACCGAGCCGTGGCCTGTGAACCCGAAGGTCCCTGGTTCGATTCCCAGTCAGGGCACATGCCTGGGTTGCAGGCCAGGTCCCCAGTAGGGGGCGTGTGAGAGGCAACCGATCCATGTATGTCTTGCACACGGATGTCGCTCTCACTCTCACACTCTCTCTCTCTCTCTCTCTCTCTCTCCCCCTCCCTTCCCTCTCTAAAAATAAATAAATAAAATCTTAAAAAAAAAAAAGCGTGGAAACCAAGAAGGCCACACAAAGACCACGCTTGTAACAGGCCAGTTCCCACCCCAAGGAACCTGACCATGGAAGTGATGTCCCATCACCTGTGTCATAGCCCATCGATGGGGAGCAAGTGCCACAACCTGCCCACCCGGAAGGGGCGGGGCTTCCGCAAGCACGTGAACAGCAGGAGGCAGCGGTGTTCAAGGCAGAGCCGGACTACCACGCGTGTCCCTCCAGGAAAAGTCACGGTGCGGGGGCCTGGGACGTGCCAGAGAAACACGCTGCTGAGCATCCTGAGGTCCCACCAGTCGTCCACTCAGATGTCTCAGGGAGAACAGGTTACCCTAACGCTGATCCTCAAAGAAGGAACAGAAGGGAGACCGAGCCCCTGGCTGGCGTAGCTCAGTGGATGGAGCGCGGGCTGTGAACCAAAGCGTCACAGGTTTTGATTCCACTCAGGGGCACATGCCTGGGTTGCAGGCCACGGCCCCCAGCACCCGCACATGGATGTTTCTCTCTCTCTCTCTCTTTCTCTCTCTCCTCTCTCTCTCTCTCCTGTTCCCTTCCTGCCCTCTCTGAAAATAATAAATAAAATTTTAAAAGAAGAAGAAGGGAGACTGGGGCACGTTGAGTCCTGCTCGGGAACAAAGGTCCCGGAGAAGAACGTGGACTTCATCGGCAGCTCCTGAAGGAGGCGTTGCAGTGTTGCCGATGGGAATCCCCCAGGGCTCAGGGGGTGGA